>NC_135556.1:7472500-7477500 GCF_964340395.1 Glandiceps talaboti | reverse complement strand
AATTATTGTACGATTCATAGAAATGTTTGCCACAGTTGTGTTATATGAATTCAGAAAAGGGGAAAGATAAGAAATAATTTCTAAAAAACGTTGTCGTTATTATTGTGGAAACTTCAATAGCTTCGTATTGCATTGCGTTGCGTACATTATAAACTGTCTCTGTGTCCTCTGGACGTTCTGTCTTACGAGCTTCTGTAACACATGTAATGTGTAATAGAGTATGCGTCGTCCTTATTATCTAATATGTTATAACATACGCGTCCACATGATAACGCTATGTTCGAATGTATTGAGATGAACTGCATAGAGGTATTATAAAAATTACCAGTACTTTAATTAATTTTAAAATATACTAAATTGATACAGTCATTGAATTTAGTTGAAACAGCTGAAACGTTGTCAGCTGCCTGTCGTAGAGGTCGATGTCCTTTTTGAGAGTCTAGGCTTCGTAAAAAACTGACGTGTCGTTTGTGGAGGACGCCATTATCCACTCAGACGATTCAGGTGAAATGCGAAAGAGGCCGAACAATTTCAAGTGTGCAAGCAAAGTCGTTATTAACAGCATAATGCTATCCTATTAAAAGTAGGATAGTGTTTCAAAAATGCCCCTGACATGTAGCACAATGTCTTACAATGAATTTCACAATACCGTGCAGCTTTTATGTTTGATACAACCAAGCAGAAACTGGACATGCTACACTTTAAGATATCAAGATTGAATGAGTACAGTTTCTTGCTACATTTTGTCTAAGTGAAATGAACTACACATGCCAACATACAGACATCAAAATATTGAACATCACAAAGGACATTTTACGCGCCCTTCATCGGGCATTTGATACTGAGAAAAACATGTCTGTATTGAGTTGCAAGACATTTAAATGGTTTATTTCATTTCAGACTAAATGCAGCCAAAAAATACAATATTGCTATCGAAGTGTGACATATGCAGTTTCTTGTTGGTTTCTACATGGTTGTATCAAACTGAAAAGCTGCGCGGTATTGTGAAATTCACTGTTGTACCGTACAATACACTAAAGATTAGAATTGGAAATCAGGCGTTTTTATATTTGTTAAATTCACAGTTAACCAGTAGTATAGACGTACGCGTTTAATGGCTGACTCATCTCTCCGAAAGCAAACCTTACAAATTAACATATTGCACTCCTTGTCATAAATGCGTACCAGTTTCGATGTGTTTGAAATCCACACACTTCAAGATTTTAAGCAAACATTTACTTTAAAACTTATTAACCCATCAAAGTATATGTCAATCTAAGTGGACAGACCAGAGGTGAGGTTTGTCGGTCGCCAACACCACAAGAAGCTTAAGGTGTAATATATATTGTGTTAAGGCTATTCGTTAAATGGCGAGGGTTGATTCCGAAACTATTCGTCGCTTTACCCTGTATATGTTCCGTTGACTTCGACTGGCGCATTCTTTGTTGTGTTCTATTTTAGAGAGTCGAATCCTTTTAAATGCTTGGAGTTACAAACAAGGGCTTGGTATATGTTGTTTCGTGACATTGATATTTCAAATAGGAAGCCTTGATAAAACTGTTTTATAAATTAAAATTCCAAAATTGATACCCAATCCTCATCCATTTAAATAGTGTCTTGCTTAATTGATAGTAAAACTTTATTTGGCAAAATTATAGTTCAAATTTAGCATATGGATTGGTGGTCAAGGTATGAGGTCAGTTTTCACACAGAAAGTTCATCGTTCTCTAAATGTATGGATGCATACAGTTCAATCATATCTCTATGGAACACTATTAGGACATGTAGTAAATTGCTAATTGACCTTGAATATGAAGGCCAAGGTCATGGGTTAGTGATGGCTCATTGGAACGGTTACCTCTGATAATACTGGTGTAGACGATCGAACGATGAACTTATTTATGAACAAAACTCCCAAAATTATCAAACAAAATTTTAATTTGACCTTGAAGAGGCAGGTTAAGGTCAAAAGGCAGAGCCTGAATAGGAAGCTTAACGCCAACATATAACAGTGTAAGTGTTCCTAATTATAAAACCTCTAAAGTTAATGACCACTTTCCTATTTGACCTTGAATATGGGGTCAAGTTCAAAGATACTAAAATAAGCTCACATCTGATAATGTCGGTATCGACACTTGAATGGAGTCTCTGTGTATTAAACCGATAAGGAAGAAAGACAAATTTGGGTATTCGAACTTTAACATGACTGTCAAGGTCAAAGTTCAATGTCTCATTACGAAGCTAACCATTGATGATATGGGGTAGACACTTGAATGGTATCTCTGTCTGTTAGACTTTGGAAATATGAGACAAAATGTCCACAAATATGACTGCCATTTTGTCACAACGGCATGCGTATGTTATATAGTGTTTGACATTTGTGTCAAGAGTGATTGAAATTGCGTCATGGGTGTCTAAGATTTGACTGTCCATGGACGAACTCACGGGTAAACAAACGGATATGGGTCATTCTCATAGCAATCTTCAGGATTTGCCCGTTGAGGGCTAAAAACTAACCAACCAAACAACATACATCACCATGATACTTATCTGTGTAGGTAAATAATTACAAATGAATATAAACTTTGAACTGCACCAAAATACTTGGATACTTCCTAACTTTCAACCTCAGTTCTCAGGTCTTCTTCAGGGATGTGAAGTCGTCCGTTGTTTATACGCATGCGTGACTTCAAAATATTGTCCCAGACAGGTAGTAAAGTGATTCCGCCCTTGTCTCTGTTTAGCCATGGTTTTAATGTTTTAATGATATAAATTTGTTTTGATTCCCCTAAGAAACTAGTTTGTTCCCTATCCAGGATGGAAATATTCTCCCTGTCAATTCTCTGTCCGGGACAGTGTGAAGTCACGCATGCGTTAATAACGCGTGGCTTCACATCTCTCAAGAAGACCCGAGGACTCAGGTTCAAAGCTAGGAATTATCAAATTATTTTGGTGCAGTACAAAGTTTTAATTTATTTGTAATTAACATACACCATAATCTAATTCTCTCAAACTCAGTTTCACAAACACGTTTTGTTTGGTATCCCATTGTTAATAATTAATTATTAAGTTACAAATAAACAGTTTCTCAATCTCATAAATGTGGTTGACCTGTATGTTCTACGCACATTTTACACGTTGAACTGATTTCAGCAGACGACGATACTTTCAAAAACGTTTGAGAAAAAATAATCAAGCAATTCACCATAAAAGACAGAATGTTAAGAAGTTATCATTTCGACACCTAGCCATGTGTACCGTCAAATGCTGTCTTAAGGTGAATTGGATACAGATGTGTCAATTTGCATAATTATTCATCACGTTCATAATTATATGCATTGATTTGTGTACACCTTAATTATACATCTTAGAAAATTTAGATTTTTTTCAAAGCGGGTGAATAAAACGTTCTGCGCTATCAATTGAGTCACTGCATTATTGATTTCATTGAAAAATTGTAGAATATTTTTCACAACATATGATTTGCTTACCTTGTCATGTCTTGTGCCCCAAATCGATGTAGCCTACCAGAGTCCACGTCTGCGTAGATATAAAGAGTTGAAATAAAGTGTCCATGTTTTTCAGACGTCTATAAATGATGTCATATATGGTCCAGACAAAACAGAGGTATGGATTCACACAAGCAACACGTTGTGTAAAATTATAATATTGGATTTTGACGGGGTACGCGTGGGTGGTTTGATCACCTGTTATCAATTCTTTCTTTTCAGGGATGACCATTTTCAAAGGGGGGGGGGGTACGTCTTTTTGAATACAGTCATAGATTTCTGCGAAGTATTCAATAGTATGTAAAGCCTTAGGTAAACTCATACATATACAATATGTAAATAGTTATATTTTAAAGTGGCCATATTGGTGAGAATTTGGTATTTATTTTGGATTTTTAATTTATTAAACAATTTTATCATGGTTTCCTACTTGAAAAATCAACATGAAATAACATACGCCGAGTCCATGTTTTTGTAACCCAATAAATGCCAAAAGACTGATAAGTGTGTAAAATGTTTGTTATTGTACGTACAATAACAAACTTTTTTTGAACACACTTTTTTAGTTTTTGCAATGCATTGAGTCACAAACACGGACTTGGTCTGTGTTGTTTCACGTTGATTTTTCAAGTAGGAAGCCATCATGATAAAAATCCAAAGTAAATATCTCAATCGTCATCCATATGGTCACTTTTAGGTAGTATTAAATAGTACCTACGACGTTATCAAATACTCAGTTTTAATACTACACATTCGTCAACCCTTTTTGAAATTTTCATATCAGCATTAGGAAATATTACAGATCTGTATATCTAGTAGAAAGATACTTTAATCACAGTCTGATTGTTAAAACGTGTGGTGTTTGGTATGTCATAAAATGTAATATGATAAAGGTGTTTCCAATGTTCTTTAAATACGATTAGTGAAAAAAATGTAAATTTCTAAAAAGAAAACAGAACTTGTCTTTTTTGAACGTTATTTTTGTTGTGGCCATGTCATATACATTGCTGATGGCCATGTTTCGGAAATGATATCACCGCATGCACAGTAAATGATTAAACTCCAGTAAATTCGAAGTACATGAAGTAAGACACCCCCTCAGTAAAACTAATAATTCTAGATTCATGATATACCCTCCCCTATATAATAGACATCTCGTCCCTGACACTATATTGCATCAGAAAATCAAACAACGGAAGTGTTACAAGAGAGCTGGCTGATGCAATAACGTGGACAGTCATGTTTATATCAAGTACCTTTATAGACAAACATTGTTGTGTTACTAGCCAGTGAGCATGATGCAAGAACTTAGGTCAGCAAATCACCGTAGGAAATGTCAAATGGTCAAGTATATATAAACAAAATGAAACACGTTCCTGTACATAAGTACCTGAAACCCTCCGTTATCATAAAACATCCATGATATTGTTCTCAAATGAGTCAATGTATAACCCTGTGACGTCACATGGGTTACTTCAATCATATACAAAC
>NC_135556.1:7352500-7467500 GCF_964340395.1 Glandiceps talaboti | reverse complement strand
ATCACATCACATCGCATCGCATCTCGTCACGACATGTCGAATCACGTGCACATCACGTCACGCCACGTCATCACGTCACATCGCATCGTATTACATCACATCATATCACATCACATCACATCACATCAGATCACATCACATCGCATCTCGTCACGACACGTCGAATCACGTGCACATCACGTCACGCCACATCACGTCATATCGCATAGTATTGCATCACATCACATCACTAATTAATATGAATGTTGGACAATATTTGGACACATTCTGCCCTTCACTTACTCATTAGTCAGTATTGCTTTCCTTGTAAATGTTCTACCTACAAGTATGTAAACTTTTTTTATTTACGTTTCAGTTTCGAAAGTTGACGACTTGACAGACTCCAGAACCTTTACTACTACTACTACTACTACTACAGTAAATCCATCGTCTACGTTCTCCAAAACTTCCCTTAGTGTCGGCATAGCCATAGAGTATGTGATCGTTATCGTTGTTTGTTTGTCCGTCGTTATACTGGTACTGATTGCTTTCTTAACAATTGTCTTTAGAAAAAATACAGTAGGGGTAAGCTCGCCTTATATTATGTATAAACACTTTCACTCCGACTGTTTTGTTTAGTTATTAGATCACACAGTGAATATTTATACCATATACTACCAGGTAGTTTATAGTTTCAATTACTGGCAGCACAATATTTTCTACATCTCACACAACGTTTTTGTTGCGAATTACATAGACAAAATTCAGACATTGATAGACACTGATGAAGGAATATGTATATTGTCGTTATTGATGTAGCTTTGATGATGATAATAATGGCATATATTGTCCAAATAAATTTGTAATTTTTTTTTAGAATACCGAATATACCTACCAAGAGTGTTCTACAATGACAAATTGGTACAACTGCAGACATCAGACTGTTGCAAACAGGGAAAGTAAACCAATGAATTGGATTGATAACTCTTGGCACAGCATGTTGGAACTATAGAGACTTGTATTACATGATTTGACAAAGAACAGTTTTGTGGCCTCTTTATGTGTACATTTAAATGCCAGGGGAACAGGAAATGTTATTGTCAACGTGAACTATTATGTAAAGTGGCCATAAAAATGTTCATATCAAATGACGGAATGTCATTCAAGTCTCTGTACTTCCAACATGTTGTGGCAAGTATTATTAATCCAATTCAGTTGTTTACTTTCCCGATGTGTAACAGGTTCCATTCATCCATGGTCTGATGTCGGCAGTTGTATATAGGTATATAAAACATTAAAAAACTACATCTTACAAACACGGCACACAAGCTGTCAACCGAGCTCTAGTTTATTCTCTATACCTAATTCTTTCTTTCTTTCTTTCTTTCTTTCTTTCTTTCTTTCTTTCTTTCTTTCTTTCTTTCTTTCTTTCTTTCTTTCTTTCTTTCTTTCTTTCTTTCTTTCTTTCTTTCTTTCTTTCTTCCTTCAGAGATATACTGTATACAGGGCCGGCGAAACCCATTCGATGTATGCAATTAACAATCACATTACCCAAAGAGCTGAAAATGCCGATATGGTATGTATAGTGTAGTTTTATAATTTATACGTACGTAACGATGACTGGTGTTTTGTTGAGTATTATATAATATCAACGGTAGATTATAGCACAGACAATTAAGAAGATATACTTGTCTGTGAGTATAGATAGATAGAGTATCTAACTGTACTTCTTTTATTGAAACACATCACAATATCAAAACGATTTACAACGTTCTCCGCCCTTTTTTTTGGAAATTTTACTTTTTGGCAGAATAGTAATAGAGTTGCCTATTCACCAATTAGTGAACACAGCGTTATTGATATATCTATAAATACAAATAACCAAACTACTGAAGATTCTCTCCTCGTTCATGATGAGTGGGAATTTCCTCGAGAAAAGTTGTACTTTTTTGGATTATCCCTTGGTCAAGGAGAATTTGGGGAAGTGAAAAGGGCAGATGCTGTGAATATACGGGGACATCCAGGTTCAACTGAAGTTGCAGTGAAGACTTTACATGGTATGTCAACCCAGTGCTCGAATTTATTTAATGTTTTCCTTCGTTCAGCCAAGGAAAATGCAAGGGACACAAGCTGCCTTTCACAGGCAGTCATAACACCCTTAGGTCGACAGTATTTTGGAAAAAATAATGGCAATTTTGAATTCGACTCATATTTCAAGGACTGCAGAACCAATGACGTAGACTCACATTGTCATGACGTACAACGTCTAGAATATGAATTCCTTATTTTTTGTTCGAACGTGTGCAACTTGTCTTGCGTGTGATATACTTGTAAAACTTATCCAGAATCTGAATATATAGCATATTGCACTAATTTCTCGTATATTACCGAAGCATGATTTGAAGTAATGAAAATGTTACTATGTACACAAACTTGTATTTATTGACTTTGTCGAGATTCTTTTTTTTCATATCCTCAGCGAATTCTTCTAAAGAAGACAAAAGAAACTTCCTGAGGGAACTGCTTTTGATGAAATCATTCTCAACTGGTCACCCTAATGTTGTGTCTTTGCTGGGTTGCTGCACTGAATCAGGTACTCTAAATTCCTATCATCGTTGAGCCACGTTCCGTTCTCCGGGTACACAATTTGACCCTGCCAGTTCGGTCCCATACGGGTAGCAGGAAAAGGTACATGTGGCGGGCCGGCCACATCTCCGACATTTCTCCCTTTCTCCCACGTGATGCATGTGGATGGGGTACGGTGGCACTGCATCGCCCTTGTTTAATTTCAAATAAATTTCTTTCTATATTACTCCTTTTACTTCTCCTTCTGGGAATCTTTCTATCCGGTTTATAAACCAGTCGAGTCTTTTAGAAATGACGATACGTCAAACCGGTTGAACTATTTTAATCTACTATTCCTGATAGATTGTATTTGATTATATATATTCTTGTCGAAGGTGGCAATTTAAGCCAATTATAAAACGAAGATAATCACATAGGATAATTACTATTGAACTCATGACAGTTTTGCAATTTTGATAATGGTGATAACAGTAGTGTTATATCATTATATTAATAGAGCCAATCTTGATTATCGTGGAATTGGCAAAACACGGAAGCTTACAGAATTATCTGAGGAAAGTTCGCGAAGACTACACATACGCCAACCTGGACGAGGAGTGCCAAAGTATTCCAACCAAAGACCTTTTACAGTTTGCTTGGCAAATTGCCAAAGGAATGAGCTTTCTGACGACAAACGGGGTAGGTAATATTTGCATTAATCTTAAGAAAAATTAGAACAAATTTCATCCAAACCGTGCCTCGATTTTCTGCTGTTTCAAAAATCTGCAGTGACGAAAGCCATCACATTAAATGACTAGCGAAGTATTGTTCTATATTAATTCTTACAGTGTGTACATCGTGATTTAGCCACAAGGAATATCTTACTTGGTGAAAACCGAACGTGTAAAATATCTGACTTCGGCCTGGCGAGGGACGTAACGAGTGAAATGATATATCGAAGAAAGTCAGAGGTGGGTTGAAAAAGATGTGTTAAACATGATTACCATGCATAATCCAAAAATATGGAACATATACTCTGGTCGTTCTAATCATAGATCCTCGAGGGTCTATGTTCTAGTCACGACAATACTAGTAATCGGCTATGATGTCTCGACAACGCGTGACTACGTCACTGGTTCTGCTGTGTTCGAAATATGAGTCAAAACGCTCAAAATTGCCATGATTACCCCCCCCCCCCCCATTTTTGTTTGATATTACTGGCGGTGGTGGCTATGTTATTCTCCAATATTTTTCTTCATTCAACGGGAAAATACTAGTGTCCTAAAGGTTGTCACTTTCCTTGGCTAAACAAAGAAAAATATGGTATCGGGGAATAACGTCTAATTGTAGACAAATATGGGTGTTTATATGGTTTTAGATTATGAGCCAGTACTTTGCGGACTGATTCCTCTCCTTCGACTGTAATACGATCTTAGGTAAAAGACATCTACCCCGTTTGACACATATGCTGGTAGGCGTAACGTTCGTTAAGTGGTCAATTCGACTTGTTTATACATTTGCTATTATCATTCTAGGATCGGCTGCCTATCAGATGGATGGCTCCCGAGTCACTACGTGATTCCGTCCACACTACCAGGAGCGATGTCTGGTCCTATGGCATTGTTTTATGGGAAATCATAACACTCGGTAATATCATCAGATCTTTAATATTTCCTATACGGCTAACGATAGTGTAAAGTGTGTCATAATTTAAATGCGCTATATAACAATATATATATATATATATATATATATATATATATATATATATATATATATATATATATATATATATATATATATATATATATATATATATCGTCTTAAGTACCAAAAACTCAATCTATGTTATCATATTTCATAGTGGTTCCTAGTCACTGCTAAATGACTATGCTACAAATCTGCTTAGCCATGCCATTTTTCAAAATGTGTTCAGGGGCCTCACACTTTCCGTACATTTCTTTTATTTCAGGATCAACACCTTACATAAGTATGACGACTAAAGAAGTTGTCAATAAGATTCTAAGGGGATTTCGTATGCCAAAGCCTCGACATTGTAATAACTGCATGTAAGTAATTTGTCTGTCTGTCTGTCTGTCTGTCTGTCTGTCTGTCTGTCTGTCTGTCTGTCTGTCTGTCTGTCTGTCTGTCTGTCTGTCTGTCTCTAGAATATAACTAATTTAAAGTCCTATGTTTATTTATTTTGATACAGCTATGAAGTCATGCTAAAATGTTGGCAAGCTGCCAGTGATGAACGTCCGACATTTTCTGAATTGTGTACGAAAATTGGTGAGATCGCAAACGACAGAGAAAAGGTAAAATGAGATTTAAAAAAATGTTGTTACATGATTTATGTCAGGGCGAATTCACACACACTATCAGAACAGACAACTAACCTAGTTAGTTGTCTGTGCTATCAGTGAGCTCTCTAATGAAAAATAACAACTTTCGCTTTGGGTAAAAATAATAGAGCTGGATTTTAATGAAAGTTATAACATTTTTAGGATCGGAGGGATGACATCAAATGATGGTGAGTTACAAGACATAACAGTGCGTTCAGGGTACATTTTAATGGGCTGGGGAGGAGGCGACAAAGCCAAAATATAAAGCATTGTCAAATGCTATGTTAGTTAAATAACCTGTGTATGCCACAATTTTAACATTTGGTTTGTGAATGTCAAAGATTTTCCCCGAGTGTTCATTATTTCTGAATTGTTGTATTTCACCAATATTGGTACAGCTAATTAGTAATATTCATTTTGATTACATACATACATAACATATTCACTTCATAATAATGACATCATTTTTTCATATCAGGAATACTTGGCAATGAGGGAATTCGAACACCACATCTATGTCAACCTAACAGAGAGTCAGTGGCCATCGGGAGAAAAGATATAGATTGATTGCTGGCCACATGAGAAAGAATGAAGATAATGGTGAAAGAAGGGGGAGAAAGGGATGTTCTTCAAACTGACTGATAATTCCAATATGAATTGTGCCATATTATTGACTTTGAATATAGTATATGACACTTTGAAACAGTCTTTTCCCTAAAATAGCAATGCCATATTGTATACACATTGTGTTTCCTTAGCATCATAGTTATACTAGCATTTATATGGAATAATAACACATGAATAGTTAACTTATTGCGAAATCCAAACATTATGAACTTACAATTTTTGCGTGTTATATAAATTACCTTGATTTTTGTGTTCATATTTAGGAAATATTGTTGTGATACTTTTTGCTCAAACTTTAGGACAAGTAACATTATGCGTATGGCTAACTTTATCTTGAACTCCAACACCATTCCTTTTGTTTTTAACACAGAGAACGAATGACCTCTTTGGGTTATTTTTTCGTTGTTTGGTATTTGTTTGACACGTATAGATGCCCGCATCCTGCAAATGCACACTTTTTATTTTAAGGTCATTGCCTTTGGTTGAGTAAATTCTTTTTCTGCGTGATGTTTGCTCGTTTCTTGTATCAACTTTTAGTTTACGGGATATCTGTTCATTGTTACGATACCAACTGACCGCCTTTTTGCGTTTTTGTCTTTTTGAATATTTACATGCAGCTACAAAAGTTGTGTTTTCGCTAACGATGTGATATCTCAATCTCGTCTGACTTTGTTGATGTTTGGTTGGCAAGCTTAAGGTTAGCTCTACGTCAGGCAAACCTATAATAAATAACAAAACGGATTTTACAGCACAGATTTATAAATTTTTGAAAGTATAGTTTACATGATTGTATATGTAAATGAATATCATAAAATGAAATAAAACCAGTAATAAATTTGTGACGGCATGTTGACTATGTTAAAGTGGCTCAAGCTGAGTTTATAAGCTTTTCACTCAAGTGAAAATACTTGCACTGATTAAAATATTCTAGTATAATATCAAAATATTGTTGCATGCTTTTCTATGAGATGCAATCTTCTGACATTGTGAGAACAGTTTATAACATCGTAGGAATTTCCTCAATATTTTATTACGTATGATAAATTACGTCATTGGATCTTTTTATGAGCTATATCTTAATACCAGATACGAGTTCTGTCATTTGCAAGCGATGGTTAAGTATGCTTTAGTTAGCAGAGTACTGCAAGTACTTTTTAAATATGCAGTAAAAAACTATGTCTCAAAACGTACAGACTCAGCTTGTGCCCCTTTGAAATTTTAGTATATTAAAAAAAAACTACTTAAATTCTAAAGGGACACAAGATTAGTTTGTATGTTTTGGGGCATATTTTGCCTGCATATTTAAAATTGAACTTGCAGTATAGTACTCTGCTACAAACAAACAAACAAACAAACAATCGACAAACAACAAACAAACCAAAATCCTGCATTGAAATTATTAACGTAAACAACAATTTTCAAATTGAGTAGTAAAATACAAAATGGCCATGGACTACTGAAGTTTACACTTACCTGCCTCCCCAACTTCCAGACGTATAAAACAGTGTTTCTGGTCCTGTCTTAGTTTTCGTGAACGAATCTTAAGAAACACTGTACATCGATATATCCCTTCATCATCTGTGGAGACGTTACTTAAAATTAAGCTAGGGATGCTTATTATGCGATACTTGTTAAGATCAGCATATTTGCTGTATCCACTGCTAGCTTTCAGAGCAAGAAATCGGTTGTTTTCCTTCCGTGTCCATCTGACCATTGTGACGTCATACTGTCTGTGTTTCGATGCTGGTTTAATAGGACAGCTAAGTGTAATGTTGTCACCAGTTGTGCTATGAACATTATAAATTCGTCCTGGACCTGCAAACGTTAGCTGGAACGCTAGATTGAAAACACAATAAAAGATTAACTTCCGTAATCGTCGTAAACCTGTAGGCCTCTTTACGGCACTCATAATGTGAACGACTCATTGCCGTAAGACAGCATTCAGAAATTTAAAAAAGGGTGGGGTGGGGGGGGGGGAGAAATCAAGTCCAGTCTGTTGCTAAAACTCCCCCCCCCCTTCTCAATTCCCTTCTCTAAAACTTGACCCCACCCACTTGTTCAAATCTTTCAAAAAACGGGTTAAAGAGTTATTAGATAGGACACGAGTCCCAGGATCAATTAATACATAGCAATGACTCGATCACACTGCTGCCATCACATTGATACTTTAAAAGGCATTGCATTGATTGTTTCCCACTAATATAACCACACATGAATGTTGGGAAGTCGCTGCAGTAATTAATCCTTGTGATTGGATTTAATGGCAGGCCTGGTGACCATGGCAGAACTCCCAAATGTACATACTACATAAGTTGTTGGAACTGAAGTCAACATCCCAACTCCACATTCTGATCTCCGTGTCTTACCACGCTGTTCCCGGATCCCGGACCCTTTCACGCTGTGAGATCCACTCCTTTCCTACATTCAACTGACAACGATGGCCTTGGTGGGGATGTCGACAGAAGTACGATGCGGAATCAGTGTCAGCGATGGGATGCCGAAATCACAAAGTTAGTTAATCCCATAATTCCATTTTCTAAAATATGACCCTTCCCTGGGAACCGATTTGTAAAATATGACACCTCCTCCTAATTTTCCGGGCCTCCCCTGTAATTACTAAAAGACTCCCTAAAACGCAGCACTTGGAATTTTGTTCGATTCGTTTATACTCTATGGGTGACCCTAAAACGAATGACAACATTTACAGTATGTAAACAGTAGAATGACACCCTTTACATTCAGTTAGTTGCATGACAACCTCTGCACTAGTACTGTTAAACAAGTGCTGTCATTCCAGTTTCAAAGCATTGATATTGCTGTCATTCCACTTATGCTATAGAGTGGCGGCTGTCATTCCACTTGTTTAACAGTGCAAGTTGTGTCATTCAACTAACTGAATGTTGAAAAGGGTGTCATTCCACTGTTTACATATATGCAAATGATGTCATTTGTTTTCTGTCATTCCGGTTGTCATTCGTTTTAGGGTCATCCTCAATTTATGCTCCTTCGGTTGTATACCGTTCTCGTCATATCTCGTTCTCGTCAAGGGTCCAGTGAATTATTGACCTTCGATGTCTAATCAACATTCAATAAATAACACAATTTTAAAATATAACATGAAGCTGAACGTCACACTCGTACTCCGGTGTACTTATATTGTGTTAACTAATGAAACGATTATCAAAAAGAGATGGACATGTTTAAATGGTGATATTTCCATTTTAGTACTAGTGGGTTCAGTTCACGTACCACTACAAGTCAAGTGCACAATTGTAAACTTATTTAAACTACTTAATATTCATGACTTATTAAATCGTACAGGCAGGTTTGAAAAAGAGGAAGTATTAAAGCGGGGTTGTATTATTTGTATTTCTGTCTGACTCAACCCTGACAAAGGTGTACCACATATGCTTATGCTATTTGCCTTCAGTCTTTTCTTAAACTTACTAATACGTCATATTTCATACCAGTTACGTCACACATAT
The DNA here is from genome assembly GCF_964340395.1 of Glandiceps talaboti. NCBI lineage: Eukaryota > Metazoa > Hemichordata > Enteropneusta > Spengelidae > Glandiceps > Glandiceps talaboti. The sequence goes on along the minus strand of NC_135556.1, from coordinate 7,458,502 downwards.
ACTGTTACTTACCGTAGAGGGATCCACATACAAACACTGACACAAGCCGGACAATATAATGGACCATTTTGACAATTATTGGTTGCATTAAGGCAGAAATCTGTAGGAATGAAGAAGCGTTGCATCATATTTTTTTGTTCAGTTTCTTGCGTGAGCGGAACTCAAAGGTCAACAGTTTCAAATTGGAATGTTGTGTGGGTGAAATGATATGGCAAAGCAAATGACAGACACTTTATCATGGCTTTTAGTATGTCACTGTAGAATCGTAACGAGTCGGATAGTAGCAACGGTGTGTTTTAGGCAACCTGAAATTCTTAGCATACATGTAATAAATTCACGGTATTGTTTTGATTATAGAGTGGTTTGGAACATAGACCCTCCACCAACGTTGGTGGAGGGTCTGTGTTTGGAATGCTTCTGGAGTAACTTTTAATCTTGTAATGGGCGGAACCATTAGTTGTTGTATGGTAATCAAGTTATGACGGTTTCGATAACAACAGAGTCATGTGATGGTGAACAATTGAAAATTCTTCTGTCTCTGTAGACATAAGGGTTAAAGTTTCTGTGCGCCAATCGATAGACAACTCTGTAAAAAAGTCACTCTATCTCAAGAAGAGATGACCTTTTCACATTTCTGGCAATCACTATGTCAAACCTAGTCTTGTATATTGATGATATCAACATCATCCTCATCAATAATAATGTTTGTTTTCGTTAGAATAATCTCATCCGATAACCTCGAGCTCTCTAAGGCTTTATCCCGGCCCACTCCCAAATACAGCACACCAAACTCTCTCCGTTTCTTCCCCAAAATCCCCCTCTCACAATCACGATATTAAAGAAATTGATGTACCTTGAAATATACAACTTGAATCACTAAAGTACCATTGAAGCAGGATGGACATTTGACCACTTTATTTTATAGTGGTATACTGCGATCACATTGGGTGTGTGAGTCCAGGCCCGGGTACACTGATAAGTATGAGTGTGGGCACAATTCCCCGTACAATTTGACAGTGGAGAAGGTGTGATTGTTTTTTGAACATTGTCAGATCCCACAAAATGAACAGTGGTGTTCGAGAATTGCCTTCGACCCCAGACAACCAACACAAGCGTCACCGCTAATATCTCTTCCGTCTTCTTTCCAATTCTAATTGGGGACTCGAAAGGTTGTCTCCCCTGATCGGAGTTAAAAACTACCGTCCCACTGTGAAATCTAAATTTTTCCTGTCACCCAACGCGCAAATCATAATTTACCCCTTCCCAGCCACAATTCATGTAGAAAGGTTGTGAGAGATTTACATCTGAAAATTTATAACAAGAAATACAAGCATTTCGGAAGCCAGGTAGGACAGAAGTGCGCCATCTATGGCGACTATTTGTTTAACTGCTTACTGTAAACGTTTCATATTTTATACAACTCTTTGCACATCATTTAGGCCTACTCAAAGAATCTAACTTTTGTCTCCTTCAGAGTGTGTTCCCATGCACAATTAATTGTAGTTGCGAGGCCCCGTAAAAATTCGCATTAATTCACCTCTCCCTGGCTTTTTAGGTTTATACTGGAATCTTTTGGTTGTCGCTCGTTGATTTCTAACTATGTCCCTGGGCTCAACGTGTTGAGACACAGGGAGCCAAGGAAGTGAGTTACAATTTTGCTGCTAATCGTTGGAGAGCCAACACCGGGAGCCAACAGCGTCTACGGTTAGTGCAATCCAGACATGTCGGCTATTTTCAATTTCTTTTTTTTTCGGCCGAGGACATTTTCTTAGGCTAAATGATAAAAAAGTATGTTTCTGGTAACCCGACCGACCCTAGTTTAAGCCGCCGACTCTAAACATTTGCCACGGTTTTTACATTCACTGAAAAAAAGACTTTAGTGTAAAATGGTAAGAGGTTTACTTCAATTTCCGTGTAATTTTTTTTGCCAAAGTATCTCTGGTCAATCCACAGGGTGCTCAGGCTCAATTAGTTCTGTTTACAAATATAAACAAAACAAAATAAACATACAAGTAAACAAACAAACAAACAAACAAACAAACAAACAAATAAATAAACAAACAAACAAACAAACAAACCAAATAAACTGACAAATGAGTAGATACATACATGAGTAAACGACAACAAACCAACGAACACCCAAACACTGCCCCCCCCCCAAAAAAAAAAAAAAATGGTCACATATGGAAATTTCCATATGTTATCAATTCGGGGGAGGGGTGTTCGTTGCTTTGTTGTCGTTTACTCATGTATGTATCTACTCATTTGTCAAATTATTTTGTTTGTTTGTTTGTTTACTTGTTTATTTATTTATTTATTTATTTATTTATTTATTTATTTATTTATTTATTTATTTATTTGTTTGTTTGTTTGTTTGTTTGTTTGTGTTTGTTTGTTTTTTTACTTGTATGTTTATTTTGTTTTGTTTATATTTGTAAACAGAACTAAATGAGCCTGAGCACCCTGTGGTCAATCCATTTTTTAAATCCCATTCCAGATAAATTGCCTCTTTCAAAAATACAAGCTTCAGATTTCATTTCCTTTTACACCGTGCCTATTAGGCCAAACTATAAATTATGCCCTTTTGCTGTCAACTGGTGTCTCTTGTATATTATCGCAGGTGACGCCGGGACAATAATGAGGAAGTTGTGTAAGCTTATGTATGGGTTGAAGCAATTTCACAACAAAATTGAAAAAAAAAAATAAGTAAAACTACTACCTACCTACCTTATTTTTTTTTAAGTCATGTTATCGGAAACGAAAACATTTTATTTTTTTGCCTTACTAATACTAGGAGCGCCGTTATATGTTATAGATGGCGCACTACTCAGTCATGTAACCCGGAAGTACATCACCTCACAGCATCGCGCATTTCCTGCCAGCATGGCGGCCGTGGATAGCTTGAATGAACTGTGATCTGTGATTGTCGATATTTTTTTAGAAGTGTTTAGAGAACTTACCGTCCTAATTTTGTGTCTTTATGAACAGTTTGTATAAGAAGCTATATTTACACATATTGACGTCGCCATGGCTTGCGTACGGAGAAGCATTTATCGGTTTGTCCGAATGACTGTGGTCGTTGTGATTATTCTTAGTTTTGTTCAAAATTTAGTACTGTGTGACAATGATAACGAACTCGAACCACAACAAAAGGTCAAAGGAGACGAGTACATCAAGCAGGGTGAAGAAGTAAAAGTACAGGAAGATGCGGTAAGAAAAATTTGATTAATTCACTGTTAAGGACAGTTTTGTAGGTAAGGTACTACATTGTAGGTGGGTGTCGGTAGGTAATAAGGCCAATGATGCCAACGGGGGTGAGAAGGTTGTAAAATTACAGACGAGTGTGAAGCTACCATCATATTCATATTCATATTCACTTTCAAAGTTGACCTCTACTCTCAATGTGAATATGATGATAGCTTCACACGTTCATCATCAGATTCGAACTTCAAATTTGCACTTTTATGTACGACCTGCTCAACGGTAACTTGCCACATCATTTCACACAATATTGTTCATTTCCCACTCACTATTATAATACACGCTACAAAATTAAGGGCAATATTTCAATTCCAAGGATAAACACTGAAATAGGTAAATTTGCAATGTCATACACAGGAGCTATACACTGGAACAACTTACCTCTTGATGTTAGGTCCAAATCATCAAGGAATGTTTTTCGTAACTCACTAAAAGATTTTCTTCACCTGATATGAATATACTGCAACCCATGTTGATGTATAATGTACATAGTTTCATAGATATTTAGTTTTGTTTTCACTGCCCTCTTTATATTTTGTCATGTATTTATTATAAATGTTATTTACAGTGTCTAAGGAGACAGACTTGATTAGCAAGTAGCTATTTTCTGGTCTCCTTTTACCTACCTCAAAAATGTATTATTTATTTTATCTACAAATGTAAATTTAATAAGTAGGTAATAAAGAAGAGATATAAGATATATAAGAAGTCTTCCGAATGGGTACAAACAAGCGTTCGGCAAATCACAAATCCTTCATTGGCAGGTTGAAATCATGTGATTGTAGTTACTTTTCAATTGATTAGCGTGGATTTGCATGCTTTCTTCTTATTTTTGCAATTTATCCAATTTGCACCATGAATTATTGTTGTCATATATAAAACTAATTTGGATGTTTAGTATGCCTTTCCCATATCTTTGAAAATGAAATATCAATATTTGGGTGTACAAAAAACCTGTATGAGTAATGTAATAAAATACGGCCTGGCTGGGTGTGTTTTGATTTCCCGCAGTGCTGCTATCTTTGAAACCCTACTTAACACTTACACTGGTGAAATTTACACAAATTGTCAAAATAGTGTTGTCAAGATCACAATGTGTGTAGTTCCCTTGATCGGGATCGGTCAACGCAATCGATTGTGAAAGATAATGGTCCATGACAACAATAATTCATGGTGCAAATTGGATACTCTGGCAAAAATAACAAGAGAGCATGCAAATCCAGGCAAATCAAGTGAAAAGTGATTACAATCACATGATTTCAACCTGCCAATGAAGGATATGTGATTTGCCGAATGCATGTTCGTACTCATTCGGAAGTACTTCGAATCTGATGATGAATGTGTAAGCTATCATCATATTCACATTGATCGTAGAGGTCAACTTTTGAAAGTGAAGATGAATATGAATATGATGGTAGCTTCACACTCGTAAATTACAGATACTATGATTGGTTACGTAAGCGCTAAGCGTAACCTTAAACAACGGTCTGGTGTTTTTGCATGAAACTGCATTTGTAGTAGTCCAAGGAGGTGCTGACTTGAGTACGGCGTCAGATATTTGTATTTATATTTTTGGTAGGCATGACTACGTTCTCAATCCTAGTGATCTCAAAATTGTACACAATGACATGTCATTAGTAGGCCCTCGTTCAGTGACATTTTGACAAGCCCACACCATAGACAAAATCATTAATGAGACCATCCACCAACACAGACTCATACGATAAGGTCATGTATGTACTTGAAACTTGAAACGCGGATTTGTTCAAATTACGTCACTAATTAGTGAACGAGGACACAACATCTCATTATCATTCACGAACCGGAAGTAAACATTTGGAGAGAAAACTCGTCTTTCTTGTGTTGTGCAGTTCACAATATTGACAGGAAATTTGCAAGTCAAGTTGCATATTTTACATGGAGAAAAAAAGTGTTGACTTCAAAAGTGTCAACATCGGTGTTTGATTGCAAGTTTGAGAGCACTTTGATCCCTGACTAAGAACAGACGAGTCATAGTATTACTACCAAACCGAATATATCTGATTCCGTACTCAAGCCAGAGCCTCCTCCGACTACATTTGTAGGTGCCAGCATGTCGGTGGAAAATTTCATGGATAAGTCACACAATTAGTAAATATAAAATATAGCCAATTTGATTATTCAAATTAAACTGAATTTTAGAAGAAACACAAATTTAAAAACTTGTTTTTCAGTCCTTCATTAGTTGCTTCTCATAATTTTCAGAAAAAATGTACCTACAAATGTACAGCCTACATATACTTTTTTTGTTCTTTTGATTGTTCACTTCCTCATTGACCCAGGCCAAAGAAACTGACCATTCCCTAAGTATGACCATAATATCAGCTACTAGTATTCACTATCTACAATGAGAAAAATAACCCAAAACCATTGCACTACAACTTACAAGTACATGTACAAAATGTATCTCTGTTGTTAGATTTGGTTATGTTATGTTACATTATGATAGCTACATTATTAAGGTGTCCTCAAATCATACAGTACTACTAGCTTAAATAATTTTTTTTTTAAAAAGAGCCACATCCAGCCCTCTGGCCTATAGGACACAAAGAATATCAAATTAAATACATAAATAAATAAATATCACATACATGTACATCTTAGTTGTAAATAAAGTTTTTCTTACGGTTAAAGTCCTGATGTAAAAAGTTTGCAGCATCAAAGTAGCGAAGTAAATTTCTCAATATTTGGGTAGATCTCATACAATGATACATTAAACAAAATACCTGGTCAGCAACACTTCATTCTGTCAGATCCAGTTAGACACTGAAGAAAGACAAACGATATGCACGAAACATGCCTGTGTCTCAATCAAAAGTGGAAGATAGTGAACTTGTGTTTGAATCTTAGTGTTTCCATGATTGAATAAATAGTATTAAAAAATACCTTGTATTGATTTAACTGAGTGTACCTGAGGTCACGGCATCACACCAATTAAATGATGTAGTCTAAAATTCAGTTCTAAGCATTTGTAGTGAATGTGTTGTGATACGTTGCTAAGTACCTGGGAAGAACACCAGCTGATGAATTTTAATGTGTAGAGGTTTCTTTGAAAAAAAAATCATTATCAATTCAAGTACATTGTACATGTAATCTGATGAGGGCAAATGCTGATTTGTAATTACTGGCATGTGTATGCTTTGACACACTGACCTTAATTAACCTTAATCAAACTCTGAAGGGTCGGCAACACTTCATGACAATGTTCAAGTGTATCATGATGCTGTCTTATAAGCTATGAATTACAAAGTTCTTTCCCTAACTTATCTAAAGTCAGAAAGACAAGTGTTTGTGTAAATTGATACAACCTGTGTCTAACAGCTATAATTTGATGTTACTAATATTTGTACATCTAATGTATTTGTATAAAGATTGATTAAGTTTTAAATAATTTGGAGAGTATCGCCTTAGTTTATTGTAAAAAAATAAATTATACAAAAAATTTACACAAGCTGTAAGAAAAGAAAACTTGTAAGTTGGCACAATTCCTGAAGGCATGATGCATGTATAAAAAATGTAGATGTATTGAAACAAACAAGTTTATTGATGACAAGAGAACATGTTATGACCAACAAATGGCCATTTGTTTGCATGTATTGTTTTTTTGTGTATGCAGGTATGTTTATGTGACCTTGCTCACCTTTGTAACTTACATGTACATGTATGTAAAATGAAGCCTAGAAGGTATTTGAGCAATGTGGTGATGAGAATTATTCATTATTGATTGATTATGGGAATGTGTACATCATTGTGCATGTCAGATAACTATCTGGGAAAGAAAAGCTAAATGGTTGCCATAGAATGATAAAAGTATAGATTTAGCCAAACAAAAAGTGACTGTACTGGGGACACAAACTGCTACAAAAAGTGCATGCATCATATATTGTAGCTATATTTTTCATAACTCTAAGTTATATACAGTATTGAGAGAGCATCCATTTGTTTGTATATGTGTTGTATGTACATACATGTACTACATGTATGATATATACTGTATGTATGTATGTACATAACATGGTGAAGCTGCATTATCTAATTTGCATGCATGGATTCCATGGTAACTAGAAGATGTGAATATTTTACATTATCCATTTAGTAGTGATCTCAAAGCATTATCTAATTTGCATGCTTAACTGTATTGTAACTTAAAGATGCAAGTTTGAATTTCTTAATACGTACATATATGACCAAATTTGCATGCTTAAATCCTGTTGTTTGTAACTGGAAGATGCAAAGTAATATCTGAATACTAATGATTTCTAACCTAATTTTGAATTGTAATTGTCTTCTCAGCTATCACCCACTATAATCAACAATTCTTATGTTTCTATCAAACCTTCTTCTCAGCATCACCTAAATTCCACTCCCTCCTCTTCCTTGAACCTCACAACCCCTCCTCTAATACTAAATGTACATCAATTCTTGCTACTTCAAACTAATAATAAGGATAGATCTGACATTGACAATGATCAGGTGACACCAGTCACTGCTAGTTTGGCAGAACGAAACCTGCATTCGATATCCATTGGACGACACCAGCTGGTATGTTTTGTACATTTGTACAAATCTAATGTATTAGGGTGAATCTTTTAGGGCTTCAGTTGGTGTAAATTATTGATTGATACTTTCATGTGATTTATATTTGTACATATGTAACCATAATATGGTTACCATAGTTACAATACATTTTGGTGAATAATGAATGATGTTGTTAATTATGTCATTAATTTATTTGATACGTTCATGTAATTTATATTTGTACACATGTACATTATGTAATTGTAATACGGTTACCATAGTTACAATAAATTTTTATGATGATGATGATGTAAATTATCTCATTAATTTATTGATACATTCATGTGATTTGTATATGCAAAAATGTAAATATAATTATCATGCATTTGTCAAATTTTGTGTATGAAACGGATTTAAGGAAACATTTTGTACACTAAATTTGGTACCCTTTTGCTAGAATTTTATGTAAGTGTTGCATCGCACATGTCTTGATTATAATGAGAGACGACAAATTCTGCCAGTGTTTGGTATTTGAGTATTACACTGAGATAGAGTACACCATACCAAAACATGTTAATTGTCTCTTGGTCTTCAGAACAGGTGTAGAATATTACAATAAAATTGTATGTTTCTGATAACCTAACCGACGCTAGTTTAAGCCTTCGACCATAAACATTTAAAAAAAATGTAAAACAAAAAGATGAGAAATTCTTTCTCTTCTTGACCTATTTTCTGAGGCTATGTTATCGGAAACACACAATTTTTTTTTTGCCTAATAAAAATATGTGCACTTTGTGATCTCAACAAGGTGTGTGTGTGTGTGTGTGTGTGTGTGTGTGTGTGTGTGTGTGTGTATGTGTGTGTGTGTGTGTGTGTGTGTGTGTGTGTGTGTGTGTGTGTGTGTGTGTGTGTGTGTGTGTGTGTGTGTGTGTGTGTGTGTGTGTATCAGTTTGGTACATATGTAACTTGCATGTATTTGGGTGTAAATTAAATCTATGTGAGTTCCCCAGTCACATTATTTCTTGTTTTTCCACCAAATTTAAACTTGAAGTACAATATATGGTAATCTATGATACTGTTGTAAAAAGTAAATAAAATCACAAACTTTTGCTGAAAAAAATGTGATACATGTCAGAATAGATTTTAAATGGGGGCAATTTTATAATGTAAATAATGTCTGTGTACATGTACGTGTATGCATCTACATGTAGATTTGTGCATTTACATGTACATGTATGTATGTCATAGTCTAGAGGCCATCTGTGGCTTTGAATCTCAGGGTTTGTATGTAAGTTACATTTGTACCAAACTGATAACACACACACACACACACACACACACACACACACACACACACACACACACACACAGAGAGACAAACCCCATCTATATGTAGCTCAAAGGGAAATCATGAACCAAAAGGTGCACGTCATTGAGTTAGACAGGATAAGTGAGTCACAGCCATAGATAGCTTCTACATTGTGTACCTGTATATATATGTCATGACATACATTGAACATGTGTCTGTTTTTACAACAAATGTACTTTGTGTACGGTATATGTAGTCTAATAAGAATGTATTATAACCAGGTACTTGTCAGTGCTAGCCTTGCTTGAATAACACAATATAGTTGCACAATGGAACAGTTTTGATGGGTGCAGTTAGGACATTGTTATCCTTTCTACAACTATCACTTGGTATAAACTTGGTTTTCTTTAGAAAAAATAGTATAGGTCAAAGGCCAAGGTTTCAATAACTGGTTCTTGCATTGGTGTGACGTGATATCAGTTACTATAGAAACATAAGGATTCATTTGTCTACAAGTTGGGGTAAAACAGGATAAAGTGCAAAGCAAGTCAAAAGTTGTGTGTGTACATGTGTGATCAGTTTCTTTTAAAATAAAAATAACGGAAGTCCCGAGCATTTTCAGGAGTGAAAAATACAAGAAAGGGCAAAGATATGGGGTTCTGGCTTTCTAATTAGGTCAATTTTAATTCAATAGTCTACTGCAATGTAACTTTTGATGGCATTACAGACAATGTACCTACACAGGCTTCATATTTGTTTGTGAACCTAAAAGAATATTTAAATTTTTGTAAAAAAAGAAAAGAAGTTGTGAAATGCTGAGTAGGGATACCTGCTGTTGGTCACTTGGTGATCATAACCAAAGGTTCAACAACAAACATTTTGTAAGAAGGTTGAGTATAAATAAAGAACAATATGAATAAAGAGAAAACAGAACTGGTTTGTTGCAGCTGTAAAATGTACATACTGGAGTTTTAGTATGCTATAGTACATGTTCATGTACATTTTTTATGTGTACACATGTAAATAGATATATTAGGCCCCCCCAAAAATGTGTTTCCGATTACTGACCAATCCTAGTTTAAGCCTCCCACCCTGAACATTTTTTTTAACCGTTGAAAACAAAAAGATAAGAAATTCTTTGTCTTATTGACCTTATGCATGTCTCTTTACTTTCCCCAGTGATGTCAGTACATATTTCTCAAACTATCACTGAAGTGGTACTGTGACTGACATTTGTTTGTTTTTGGGTCGAAGCAATATTTTTCAAAAATAAAAACAATTAAAGAATAAAATAAAATAAACTCCAGATTTACCTACCCTATTTTCCGATGCCATGTTATCAGAAACACACTTTTTTTGTCTTATACTGTATATTATTGTTACATTGAGAAATCTACCATATTTGTAGCTATTTTATCAATTTTTGCCACCCACTAAACATAGCAGGGGTGTGCAAATCACTTTGTGAACTGGTGGTCCTCAGACCAGTGCCTTAAAAAATCCAGTGGTCCTGCTGAAAGAATTAGAGGTCCCAGGTCCCGCTAATGTGAAACATTAAATCTTACCTATCAATCTGTATATTCAGATGACTTTTTAATATAGTTACATGTATTACCAGTAAGGTACTGGTCTGACGGACCAGAGAAGGTAAAATATGTGTGGTCCGCCCAAAAAAATGCTTGTCCTGGTTCCGGGACCAGTGGATTTGTTCACCCCTGCATAGTACTGTATACTGTAAACCTGGAAACTTTTGCTAGATGTAGTTTTCCTTATTTTGCTGCAAAAAGCAAAACATGAAAATAAGTAGTGTCTGAAGTGCCTTCTTGTATGACAGTGCAACAGTTTGTAAACATTAGTCTTTGGGAACTAGTTGGAGACTGTTAAAATCACAAAATTTTCTGGCAGTGTAAATATACATGTAGCATTGATTACTTTAACTAACTAGCTTATCAGTATACTTCTCAGATAGTATAATACATGTATACATATATGTACAAGTACAAGTTCATAAATTCATAATGGTTTCATATTCGGACTTGACAACCATATGTGAACCATGATTGGGGCCATTACCAACTCATGAATTTTGGACAAATGTCTGAAGTCACGCATGCATTATGACTTCAGAAAACACTGACAGAGTCATGGTGGATACAGTGTGCCCTCTAAGCCAATTTGACGTGCCACTGATGCCCATAATTTCTAGTGATGCACCACAGTTTGTTGTTCCCCCTTCTGTTACTACATGTACATGTATGTGGTGACTCACATGAAATATCAGTTTTTATTCTTTTAACCCAGAACAGCAAAATTTGGCTATCATTAGAGTGCACTGGGTGAATATCTGGCGAAAGCTTTCGTAAGCTATTTGAACATTTTAGTGCTGTAATACAAAGTTGAATTCATGAAGTTAGACTGAACATTTGCACAGATATATGAGCTTTCACCACACTATAATATATATGTACATGTATTGGGAAGATGATGACTTTATATAATCCGTACTATGTATTTTGCACACAGGCAAAAGAAGTTGATGAGAACTCTGCATATGCCAGTCTTGGATTTCTCCATGCATTTGTAGCTTCCATATCAGTTATAATTGTGAGTGAGTTGGGTGACAAAACCTTTTTTATAGCAGCAATCATGGCAATGAGGCATTCCAGATTAACTGTCTTCAGTGGCGCTATGTCAGCACTTGGAATCATGACAGCACTCTCTGGTAAGTGACAGTTTCATTACAGAAAATATATATTGATTTATACAGCCTATTGTACATGATGATGTATACATGTACACATGTGTGACTACTATTGAAATGAAAGCAAGTTTTCCTGGTATTATACAAAATGTACGTGTACATGTACTGCCCATGTCATGTTATTATTCACTGGATTTGTTTCTATACAATCACACACAAACCAATAACAAATTACACATTCTACACTATAAGATAACAAGATCACAGTGTCTTGCTACATTTTGTCTAAATTCTAAATGAAATAAACTGCAAGTACATGTACATTGTACATGTAGACACATTTATGCAGGGTCAATGTTTGGTATCTGCAGTTTGATGTCTGCATTTGATGTCTGCATGGTAGCTAGTTAGTTCACATAATTTAGATAGAATGTCACAAAAAAATGTATTCATTCAATCTACAATGTAGTTATCTTTTAAAGTGTAGCATATGCAGTTTCTTATCAGTTTCTGCTCAGTTGTATTGAACAGAGCCAGTGAACACTAACTTGAAACTGGCAGTACGAGGTCCCCCCATTCAATTAAAGAATGATGTACCAGGTGTATGTACATCATTTGTAGTTTTTTTTTTTTTTTTGAGTTTTACTTACATTTTGTAAGATGAGAGTGTATTTTCTACCTGTAGCATTCCTTGGCTGGGCAACCACCATTATTCCAAGGAAATACACTTACTATGCCTCAACAGCACTGTTCGCAATATTTGGACTGAAAATGTTAAAAGAAGGCTGGTATATGTCACCAGATGAAAGCCAGGAAGAACTGGAAGAAGTACAGGCAGAGCTCAAGAAGAAAGATGAAGAGGTAAGAATCATTAGTGGTACATGTTTAATTAAAAGAAATCTTGACTTTCCAAGAATCATCACTCAAATTTTGTATTCAAGAAATCTTGACTTTCCAAGCATCATCACTCAGATTTTGCATTCAAGAAATCTTGACTTTCCAAGAATCATCACTCAAAGTTTACATTCAAGAAATCTTGACTTTCCAAGAATCATCACTCAAATTTTGCATTCAAGAAATCTTGACTTTCCAAGAATCATCACTCAAATTTTGCATTCAAGAAATCTTGACTTTCCAAGAATCATCACTCAAATTTTGCATTCAAGAAATCTTGACTTTCCAAGAATCATCACTCAAATTTTGCATTCAAGAAATCTTGACTTTCCAAGAATCATCACTCAAATTTTTCATTCAAGAAATCTTGACTTTCCAAGAATCATCACTCAAATTTTGCATTCAAGAAATCTTGACTTTCCAAGAATCTTCACTCAGATTTTTCATTCGAGAAGTCTTGACTTTCCAAGAATCATGTCAAATTTTTCATTCGAGAAGTCTTGACTTTTCCAAGAATTATCAGTATCGAATTTTCAGTTAAGCAATCTCAACTTTGCTAGAATCATGTGTCAAATGTTCTGACTCTCCCGACAATAGTGAAAAGTCTTGCATGGCCCCATAGGGTTGTTATTGACAGGATTATGATTGCTTCAATTAGACATGGCAGGCTAGGTAAATTTGTCCAAAATTTTTTTACATTCATCACTTCTGAAAGCTTACTGATATTTTGCATGTGGCATTCTGAGTTCATTTGGCCAAAAACTTTTGAAAATGGGGTATATAAAGGGCATCGTTGGTAATATATGCAAATGCAGGAAATTCAAATTGTCAAACACAGCATTGTCATTAAAGGTTTTGTTTTCACCTGTTTCCTTTCCCCAACAAAATATGTGATTTCTTATTTTTGTACAAACTGTTTGAATGCCTAAAGATTGCAAATTTACTTTAAAAAATGACATTTTTTTGTACTGTTTGTGTTATATACAATGTACATGTAGCGTAAAACTTAAATTTAAGCACAATTTGTGCCTGGGCCTGTTATGGCTTTAAGTTCACCAGTCAAGTAAACCTACTAGTATTGTACACTCTAGAGAAATTGTGTTTGTGAACCCGAATTTAGATTTGTGACATGATCTTTAACTGCCTTTTAATTCACAGAGAGAAAGAGACAAACAAGCCACAATAGTACAGGACCCAGAATCTGGCATCATACGAGGTGGTCGTACCAAAAAAGTCTTTAAGTTTTTATCACCTATATTCCTAGAAGCTTTGGTATTAACATTTCTAGCAGAATGGGGTGACAGATCACAGATTACTACAATTATTCTAGCAGCCAGAGAGGTAGGTACATTTGTACATAATAAGGATAATAGTAATCTTTACTCGTCCAAGTAAATTCGGGTCTCCACTAGTGTGCAGAGTACCCAGATAAAACCTGTGACGCTTCACAAAGTCAAACTGAGCATCATCCCTCGTACATGTACATACAGTCCTGGTTAATTTTCAATCAAACCTAGACAGCACTGCCTGGGTTTGAACCCAGATGGCAGCGGTAAGTGGTGTATGAGCTAACTGTTTGACCACCACCAACGTGCTAGATTGAGTACTTGTATTTATTACATATTATGTAGCAGTGATTACTTACACCAGTGTGCATGCATACTAGTGAGATTTACATTGCAGTGCAATACAAAATACATTGTGGCATATGCAAATGAGGATGCATATTTTGGGTCAAAACCTATGGGAGAATTTTTCTGATATTTATCAGAGATGTTCCTAAAAGTGTCAAGATGAAGAATGACCGAAGACAAGCAGTTGTGTATTGATATGCAAATTAAGTAACAAACTGGTTTAGGTCAAAAACACTAATGACTGCTGAGTGAATTGACCTTATAATTGATTAGATTGAATATGTATAATTACAACATATTTTGTTTATGTTTACAGGACGTATTTGGTGTAACTCTTGGCGGCTGTATAGGCCACGCTCTTTGTACATCGCTAGCTGTTATGGGTGGCAGATTTGTAGCTCAAAAAATATCTGTTAGAACTGGTAAGTTAAAGGCACAATTGAATTAACACAAACATTACTAAGGAGCACAGCTGTTGTTTAAAAGAATTGAAATGGAACATACATGTATATGTACCCAATGATTTTGAGGAATATAAAAACATGTGTGTTTAGTTACTTTAATTGACATGTTGTACATTTTGTAAATTTTGTTTTGCAGCCATAGCATTCTTTTATAGCCCAAAACGAACTACAACAAAATTCGATCAAATGTAGCTCGAAGTCCGCCTCAAACTGTGCTAAAACTACCTACTAACAGCCAGTTTCTCTATTGAGCACAGGTCTAATCTTTCACTCCTTGGTGTTTAATTGTAAACAAATTGTTGATAAGGACAAGGCTGGGTGATGGCCGGACCACACAGATTACATGACACACTTGTAATTGTATTTAATTTATGCATATCAGACACTTCAAGTTTTCTGCCTGGGTTTATGTGTGTGTGTGATATGTCATATAGTAGGTAGTTTTGGCACAGCTTGAGACAGGCGTAGAGCTACATTCAGATGAATTTTATTCTATATATACAGCAAAAGACAAGACATTATCTGACTGTTATTTACTTATAACTGATCATCACTTTTGGTATGTCATGTGCCTTAGTCGTAAAACTGGTTATCTCAGCCGTGATTTACAGTACTGTTTCAACAGTGTCACATGCATCAGTGTTCTCTGGTGGAAGAGATTGCAAGGAGGGCAACTTTTAATTTGACTTGATAATTTACATATCAATAACATGGTAATTTGCATACTGATTTGCATAATGGTCAGTATATAATATACATATCTTCCACGAACATATTCTGACATGTTTATATATAACACGTTCAAACTGTGACTGGTATTCTTCCCGAGGACTTTAAAGACCTGGGATAAACTACCTGATCACACAATAAAACTTGCAACAATACAGCTATTCAAAGATGCCATTGAAACAAAATAAATTGTTCGCATTTGACTTGTTACACCAATAGATCGTAGCATATAGAATGTATGTAGGTGTGTTTAGTCAGTAGCACCCTCGTCCAGTTGCTGAATAGACTTTTGACGAGATTTAGCATAGATGTAAGATTGGGATCAGCCATTTGTCATGTGAAAGGCCATTTGTCATGTGAAAGTATCGTTATAATATTGTCATTCAATGATTGTTAAAGCTCAAGGATGATAAAACATGTTTGAATCACTGCAAAAACCTGATAAGCATGGCAGCCTGGATGGCAAGGAAGATATTAGGACCATGCTTTCTCTACAGGGGAGAACACTGCAAATTATATGTGTATGCTCATTTCTGTTTCTCTTTTTACTTCCTTTACAGTTACATTAATTGGTGGTGTAGTATTTTTAATATTTGCCTTCTCGGCCTTCTTCCTCGAAGATGATGCGTTAACCCCATCTGTTGTCTCCTAGTAGCAGCTAGCTAACCAAGTCAGAAGATTATAAACTACGTGATGTAAAAAATCAAACATAAAATTTATTCAATATACATTATTAATTGTATGCTGTCATGTGCCATGCACATGTTCACAAATTATTTGTTTTGTGAATTTTCAGTTGTTGTATTTGTCTTTAAGTTTTTTTGCAAATTTTCAATTATTTACCTTCTAACTTTCTAGTAAGTTTACAGTTATTGTACTATCTTACTTTGACACAATTTTTCAGTTGTTGTACCCTCTAACTTTCTAGTAAGTTTTCAGTAGTTGTACCCTCTAACTTTCTTGCAAGTTTTCAGTAATTGTACCCTCTAACTTTCTAGTAAGTTTTCAATTGTTGTACCCTCTAACTTTCTTGCAAATTTTCAGTAGTTGTACCCGCTAACTTTCTCGCAAGTTTTCAGTTGTTGTACCCTCTTACTTACTAGTAAGTTTTCAGTTATTGTACCCTCGAAGCTGTTTGTAATTTTGGATCGTTTTACTCTCCAATGTTTTCAGTTGTTGAACCCTCTAACATTCATGTTATATGCCTGTGATGATACTGTCATACTGAGCTCAAGGTCACAGTATATGTTGTCTCTGATAACATACAGTGTACATGCTCAGTGTACAGTTCTTGAGATTGTACTGGTCACGATGACCATTGGTTGAATGGCTGTAATATTCTATCAAATGTACATGTTATATGTAACATCGCTAGTGATTCTGTTATTAGAATGCTGTAATAGTACTAGTTTTGTTACTCTATAGTAATGTAGACATTTACTATTACATTTTGAAAAGATAGAATGATGGTGTCTTTGAAATGTTTTCAAAGTACCATGTCCTGTACAAGTAGAACTTTTCTCAGTCAAAATGCTAAGGCCTGAGATAAAGTTGGGCAATTTGCAGAACGGTTTTAGACAATGTCTATAACCTAATTATAGTGTTTTTATTAGTTGATACAAACGACTCAGTAGTAGAGTGTAGAATAATATGGTGTCAGTACTGGTACAGTAGTACGTATTAAAAACTTCATTACTTTACCAGTCTAGTCAAGGCAGTTATGAAAGGTGTTAAATTGTGGTGCTCCCCTGTAGTGCGCGAAGGGCGCATGTCAGTAGTAATCCATCACAAACTGACAGGCTGTCGTCACCGAACTGCACTGATATGCAAATGTCCAACCAGGACTCTGCCTCCAGTCTGTTTAAACTCAAATCACGTGGGGAAGTGATGACGTCATCATGTTTATATGAACATGGTTGGGGGGTGGGGGGGAGAACAGAACTATGTGCTCGAACAACTGCCTTGAGTAGACTGGTAATGTAATGAAGTTTCTAATACATAATACTGTACCAGTTTGGAACTAGACTGTAGTACTTGCATTGTAATGAAACATTGCCATCAAATGAAAGAAACACAGGGCTTGTACCAGATCAGCATTCTCGTATTTTGGCAATTCCAGTTTTTATTGTCATACACGCATTGTTTACAGTAGTGATTCCAGCCCATGAAAGCTGCCAATACATTGATAAATCAACCCAAAACTAAGACCATGTGAAATATTCATTTCTTTTCAGCAGGGTACAAGGCAATCATTTTATTGTTGTTGTTGTTAAATTGCAATATTCAGGGTAAATTCTGTTTTTTTTCCAATCCTTTACCTTCCTCAGGGA
This sequence comes from Glandiceps talaboti, assembly GCF_964340395.1. Taxonomy (NCBI): domain Eukaryota; kingdom Metazoa; phylum Hemichordata; class Enteropneusta; family Spengelidae; genus Glandiceps; species Glandiceps talaboti. The sequence continues at coordinate 7,440,623 of NC_135556.1, read as the reverse complement.
TGTTCAAATGACTGCAGAAGCTGAGAGGAGAGATATTGCTTCTGTCGAAGAGCCTGTTAATTTATGCACAGTGCAGTCACAAAAATTTAGTTTCATATGTCTGAATATATGATTTTTTTAAACAGATTATAATGTAATCTGATCAATACTAACACAATATTTCATTGACAAAGAATACATACATGTACATGTCAATTCCTTTGTAAAATTGTATAGGTAATTATTGAAAAAAAAGAAAGAATGGAAAATACTATAATTTGGTCTTTATCTCAGATATGATCCTCTGTATGGAAAAACTACTCTGGCAGTAGAGGTCTCGGTTTATTAAGATAGACACAAACTAAAATTATTGATGTAACATGTTGATATATAAGCTATTTGAATGGATGTCGGTTTCTTTGTAGTCATAGTAGGGGCATTTCTGATGACTTCCATGATCTTGTGGTGTACATTTTTGGGGACTTTTTATGTTTACACTTGATCATAGGGTGATTAAATTCGCACATCAGAGGTATCGCTATCACCCACCTGTGTAATCCACCACTTTGAAAAACGATGATTTTAATTTGTTTACGTCAGATTTACATGTAAGTCTGAATGAATTTTGAAAGTAACTATGAAGTTTTCATTCACAAATTAAATATTCAAGTGCTCTTGATTATAGAAGGAATGCTTATATCGCTTTAATCTAGTAGAATGTAGACTGCGAGATACGTCATGTTGTTCAGCCACATCAGGCTTCTAAACCTGAGTGATGGTAGCTGATAGGGTAGTCTGTAAGGTGCGCAATGATGGGGCGCCCTCACACATCGATCAACTCCTTGCACCTACTGATAGGGTGGCACAAATGTTTGTACAAAATGAATAGTGTTTTTGCTGAGGTTGGGGAACACCGATAACCTCATAGAGTCTATGGTAATTTTGTTTGGAAACCCAGGTGAAATGACATGGGAACCCTAGTAGATTTTACCTACTTACCACCCTAAGCTTAGCAAAAACACTTATGAAGTTAAATTGATGAACAAAACTTATAGTAGTTTGGGTTATATTACAGGGGAAATTCTTTTGTGTGGTTGTTATTGCAGTTGTACGATATGTAACCAATGTTATACCTATTTGCATATTATGTAAATATGATGCATAACCAGATTCTTGGAAGTCTTGCCCTTATATTTCACAACACATGTATACATGAGTATAAATTTGCATAAATGTGCATAACCACATACCTAATAAAAGTGATATTTTTTTCGGTATCTAGTTGTGAAACATAATATCATCACACTGATGACATCTATGAGTTTCAGACGAAAACTGTGTAGATGGTTTAAAATTAGATTGCCTAAAAGGTAAGGCCCCCCCCCCAAAAGAATTGTTTCTGGTCAGCGCACGCATCACTTAAATACTCTCGCGTCGTGTTTGTGTGTGTTAGTCCAGCCCATGCAGTCTGCAGATCCGTGGGGGAAACACAAAAATAATCCTCCCTACTTCAGTGAAGACAACTGCAGAACCAATCATGAACTAGAAAATGACATCTGTCCCACATACACACTTGCTCTAAAGTACTAAAATAAGAACAGTAACTGCCATAAATAGTAGATTGGTGACAGGTTTGTTGAGATTTAAAAAAATTCGTGTCGTCGCACCATATTAGACAAACTGTCCTGACCAGAAACAAGTTGTTTTTTTTTGCCTAAGTTGATCACAATTAATACCTGTATATACAATGGAGTAAGTATGAATTTGTATGCTCCATGTACCTAATATTATTGGTTACCTTTCCACAGGGTTGATGTAAGATGCATTTGCAGTTGTCAATTTTTCTAGATTTTATATAAAAAAAATCTAATTCGGACGAGTACATGTACTTTTAGTTTCACTTGTTAATGTAAATTTAGCATGTTATCAAAGTATTTTAATCATTACAAGTATGCACCTCGAAAATAAAGTCTTCAATATTTACTGTAAACCCTTTTTCAATAAAATTCCAACCCATCCTCAAAAGAAATTTAATGTGTCAATGTCATCATGCAACATATTTCAAAAGAAATAAAAAAAAATCAAAATTTAACCATGTTATACTTCATAATGGCCACGAAATACAGTGTTAATATGTCTAAGGAAAAACAGCACATTGCAGCAACGTCGTAAACCACAGTCTCTTTTACGGCACCGTCCAAAACGTACCCGCAAAGAGGTACTTATTTCGTTACTTTAGTAGCAATATGTGTGCTTGTTTGTGAGAATAAACACATTGGTGATTTCCAGACAAGCCATGGTGAACAACCAAATTTTGGGAAATGATTTACAAAGGACTCGACCATGAAAAACTTTTTATATGGCAAGTTTTAGATGATTTCAAGTTACTTTGAATTCAAGCAAATTTTTCCCCAATGTGATGGTCTGAAAGGGACCCGAAATATTTTGCTCATGAGTTGGAAATAATTAAACCTCAGGAGCGGAGTAAATTAAAAAAACAAAATATATTTAGTGATGAGTTTGATGACAGCCTCTCTCTCTCTCTCTCTCTCTCTCTCTCTCTCTCTCTCTCTCTCTCTCTCTCTCTCTCTCTCTCTCTCTCTCTCTCTCTCTCTCTCTCTCTCTCTCTCTCTCTCTCTCTCTCTCTCTCTCTCTCTCTCTCTCTCTCTCTCTCTCTCTCTCTCTCTCTCTCTCTCTCTCTCTCTCTCTCTCTCTCTCTCTCTCTCTCTCTCTCTCTCTCTCTCTCTCTCTCTCTCTCTCTCTCTCTCTCTCTCTCTCTCTCTCTCTCTCTCTCTCTCTGTGCATCTATGCAGGCTGAATTCTCATCACTCCTTGCTGTCATCCTATGTAATCCAGAGGAAGGATACCCATCAGTTGTATCAACAACCTCTCGTCAAAGACAAATAGTAGCAAACTTCTTCCCCACCAATTTCCCATCCAATTGACTCAGATTATAATTCACTCCATGCCCAAAGTATGAGTGTTGTTTATAACCTGCTTTTGGAGGAAGCTCTGAATGTATGCAGCGTTTACCTTCCGTAAGAAAGGTGATATGTTAGGGATGAAAAGTCTGTCTGTGTGTCTGTTTGTCTGTCTGTATCACCATTTTATTAAAAAAAAGACTGGCTAAAATTAAAGCTAAACGAATTATTTTGTGTGTACTGATACCAGCTGTATAATCGTACTCGAATATCCTTGTACTGTGCGCCCTCTTCGACCACATAGACTGTGATTATTATTATCATTATTATAATAGAGATAACCATTGGTTGACGTGTACGTGTGACTGCCAAGCACCGTGTTTTCTCGGGCTTCGTGAAAACACGGAGCATCACAGTCACACGTCAATGAGTGGTCACTTAGCTCTATGAGGGCGCACAGTACAAGGATATTCGAGTACTGTCATGGAGTACATTATGTAGATGGTACCGGTACATACAAAATAATTAGTTTAGCTTTAATTTTACAGCTCCGAGGGCTGTGAGAGAGTCTAGGTGCATTATTATTTAGAGTAATTGCTAGAACTAATTAGGTTTTGGTAAACATAACATGAATATTAATGACTGATTTACGTAATCTAAATGTTCGCTAATTAACTTATAGATCGGATGACGCAACTGGAAACTCAGAAACTGTTGGAAACTCTTGTTACGGTTTAACCTATCCCAATTTGAATATTTCCCAAACGATCTAAACATCGCACATCACGATAAATAAACCACATCTGTAGCCAATCTTGCTGGAGAAATCGCCAAGATAAATCCATATGATCTTCGAACAAACAAATTTTTGTTTTATAAATCTTTCAATAGGCTGAGGAGCGAGTTTGCTGCCAGAACGCAGTGCATTTATTAACATGATCACGACAATGCAAATGAGAAAAGTAAATGTTGTTTATAGTTGGGCTCTGTACTCAGTGCTTGAATTAGGTCGACGTTGATTGGCTTCGTCCTAGACCATTCAACGTATCCGGGTTGTTTGTATAAAAGATACGTATATCAAAATATATGTCGATAAGTTTCTGTCCAGATTTGATTTTGAGATTTTGAGAAACCAAACGAATTTGAGAGCCATGGAAATTCACTTCATTGTAGCATACATCGCGAATTCTTGAACTGAGTGTTACATAAGGGGCAAGATCAATAGTTCAATGTACGATAACAAACTAAATTCTTTTACTTTGGAAGGGGGGGGGTGAGCCATTTTAGCTCTCATCCTACAAAATTGATTTACATTTAATGGATGTTTGTACCCCTAAATACAAATATTTGTTTAAAAAAATGTCAAATTCATAAATGGAAGAATTTTCACTATAGTAAATGTATGGCATTAAAATAAAGTAAAGTGTCAACAAAAGAACTATTTTGTTTACTCACCACATACTGGCTTTGTAGCCATAGCACTACATACTACTAAATACTGATCTGAAATTGATTGTGCTGTCTGAAAACAATTGTCAGCCTTTTGGCCAATTTAGAAAGATTCGCCGTTGATGGCGCCTGATAAGCGCGTGTATACTGAGTTGTTTACATTTACTCTTATTTCATATTCAGGTATCTGTTTGCTTTTTGGATTATGTTTCATCCGACGACCGTTTGTACCGACAAACGACAGTGGGCTGTAGTTCAAACTTTTTACTAGTATGTCAAAGAGACATAATGTGTTTGTATACTGTCATTGATGACGTCGTCACTCGAGGAAGGAGTTCACACAATGTTCCGTCCCGCACATACGGGTATTTTTCTTTCTAGCATATCGATTCCCGAACTCTGATCAGAATCAATGCATCTTTGAACAAATCAATGGGCGTCTTGATAAGTCATGTGACATGAAACCCACTTGAAGAAAAACACAACAATTCCATCACTCTCCCTATAGCTGCATAGCTACCATGCCTTAGGAATCATGGACATCAAACGGATTTTAAGTAAGTTTGTCGCCACATGCCCACTAATAATCGTCTTTGTTTTTTGAAAATTGTAACTTGCACAGGAAAAGCGAATCTACCATCACCGTTTACAGTATCAGAGTTCAAAAATAATTGTTTTTGGAGGAGATGAGTTTTCAAATACATTTACTTTGCAGTTACGTTTACAATGCATATATGTTTCAGCTAGCTAAGTCAGTGCTTTGACCTTGTTTACGAATATCATACGCTTTAAACCTATAGATGTTTTCACTCCTAGAAAATGTTGCAATTTTACATTCTCCAGCTAGTTCCAAAAGACCAATTGTCACTAATTACTGGATTGGTACATTGTGTTTATTTTCAAGTAGGCATTTCTTGTTTCTGTTTTTTTGTTGTTAGCGAAAATTTCCAGGTTTATAGTAAACGTCTATGTTTTACACACAAACGTTTTCATCCATTTTTGATTGAGAAACAGACATGTTTTTGATCCAAATTTGATGGAGGTGTTGAGAAACCAGAGGTGTGAAAAAATTAGCTGCAATATATGTCAATTCAGTCTTTATTTACACCTTTGGGATAAACCTGCTTTATGTAAATTGTTCCATCACCAAACAGACTAATATTTCTATTCTATTCAATCTTCATTTTCTTTTGTTTTATAGGAAAGGGTTTATCACTGTTTCTGACGACTTGGATCGCCATAGTAGGTATGTATCGTTAACTCGGTAATAAGGAGAAATAAAAAAAAAGTTGTTTGGTTCCGGTTACCCGACCCCACCTAATTTTTCACGTGGACCCTAAAGTGTTTTTTTAAAAAAAAAAAAAAAAAAAAAACATATTCAAGAAAAAAAAGAGAAATTCGCAAAAATTGTGAAGTCTCGCAAGAAAAAATGGATGCGGAAACTGACATCAACTTAAAAAGACAATATAAAACTGTTCTTCCCGGATCTGTAACGGCTGTACATCGGAGAAGAAGCCAATAACACAGAGACCATATAGAAAACAACCGAAAAATTACCTGAACTAGACACTCACATATGAACAAAAAATGAATTTAAAAACTAAAACAAAAAATTCTACCTACCCCACCTATTTTAAAATTGGATGTAATCGGAACCACACAATTTTTTTAAGCATAATAATAATCTTGAATAATGATTTTTTTGCGACTAATAAAATCCAAAGAGACAGTGATCAGAGCCGCTGAAATACAAAACATGCATAAAAAAGTATATAAAAGAGAAGGCATTTTCTGCATACTTTCAAAAAAATAATAGCTCGCTATCTACCAAAATTACTTTTAATTTTTGAAAAAAAATCCTCAATGCTACATGACTTACAGATCATGTAAGACAAGAATCTTTGTGATAGTTGGTTCGTGTAGACTATAATCTTAGTGTCATCATTCTTTTTGGGGGGTGGGGAGGAGGGTTAAGTCAGTTCCAGTATGATCACCGCTAGCCCTAGGAAAAACTCATACTCTCGTTAGTTATCATTAGATTAATGAGAGCCTATCCATTATCACGATATTCGCTATCTGACAGATAAGCATCGACAAGGACGAACTAATCAGAAGGTTTCCCATATTATATATTGCCATTACATCATAGACAAAAGATGTTGGAAAGAGAAAAGAAAATCAATTGTTACAACACAAGAAATAAAAGGACCTCCGCAGTGCTAATCGTATTCTTTGAAATCGATTCTTACATTTTAAATAATTACTTCATTCCTTTGGAAACAAAAAGTTGTCTATAAATAGCTGAAGTAAATCGATCTTACACGGTAACGTCGTATTCTGACACTCTTAAAATACTTTCGATCTATTTTTAACGAGTTCGTGCTACTGTTAGGAAAACATGTACTACAAGTAACCATCACAAAGACTTTTAGAGAACATCTAACTTGCCTCTATTAAAATGATGATGAAGATATATGCTCCATTCTTTTAAAAGCAGTTTGTATTTACAATGTATGTACCTAACAAGATGTACGAGATCATGGCTATATATGGAGTAATTTTTACCCATCAAATCACACCACTAGTTAAACCATAGTCGAGGGGGTGACATAACAGGCAGAATCGAACATGTCAGTTAGAATTCCATTCATTATAATGCGCCTGCCTATCATGTAAACACATCGTGCTATATCGGTGAAACGCCACACTAACACCATTTCCTCTGTAACTCTAGTCCTGAGGCAGCCATAGACATTAGAGAGCATGTGATGTAGCATTTCAATTAAATGTGGCTACTACTAGTATCTTTATGTAAACACACGGAGTCACATCATTGAAACACCATGCCAACCACATTTCCACTGTAACTCGTCATGATGTCACCATAGACAATAGAAGGGGTGGGGATGTGACAAACAGGGAGAAACAAGCAAATGTGGTGTACGAATATATAGAATTTCATTTGTAAAATGTGTTTATCTACTATGTAAACACGATCGAGTCACACCACTGAAACACCACATCAACCGCCTATTTCCACTGTAACTCTAATCAGAATCTAACCACTAGATAAATGAAGGGATGATATAACATGAGAAGTGAGCATGTGATGTAGATATTACGGGGGTGGCAAGGATAGGGTGGGGTTGGAATATAACTGTGATTTTCTGTTGTCGTCTTCCTTGTTTTCATTTCTGTTAAAAAATGACTGCGTATTGACTCGTCATGCCCCCCCCCCCCCTTCTACCTTGAATTCCAACGAGTGTGATGTGTAATATGGAACTCCATTATGTGATCTAATGTGTTAGGATTCTGATGGCGTAAACATTTATCATTCTATCTGTATACAGAGTGTCACACGAACTGTCCCAAGGACTGGTCTGAATACAACTACTATTGCTACTATTATAATTCGAATACTTACACATGGGGGGACGCCCTCACATGGTGTCGTAACGAAGTAGACGGCGGTGATCTCATCAGTATACACAACAGTGGTGAAAACTCGTACGCGGTCGGAATTATAAGTACCCACATTCATATAGGTAAGACAGTGTTAACGTTGCACTGGATGTAACTGCATTTTTTTCCAATCAGAGACAACCAACAACTTGAAGATATTCCCATGAAATTGTAAATAATACTAATAATTTGTTGATTTTACACAGAACAGACTTTGAAGAAGTACCCTTAATAAACCAATTATAGATGCCATCATTTTATTTCTATTGTTAATACTAGTGTTTATCATGACACATTATAAGTTCTGTATCATGTGGTCTTTTTTTTCATTATTATTTGTAAGTTTTTCCTCCTATAAATTTGTATATATTGTCTAATTTTCTTCATTGAATGAGGTCAAACTCGATTAGTTATTTTTTGTCAACTATATTTGTCCTCATTTCTACGTCAGCTCGACACTGACAAATGTATTTTGTTGTTCATTCAATTTTTGTAGTTTCAATTGTAGACTTTTTAATCTGGTGGAAATAAAGTATTAAAAGTACAAAGTACATCTACCCTACACCACTGCGCAACTCTGTTGTTGACAATAGCTGTTATGTTTGTCCTCAGAACGGACAGGAAGACGGAGGTAATGCATGGCATTCTCGGGGTAACATATATGAAAAAACACATGAAAACGACCCTCATTTGATGACCCTAAAATAACTTTATCATTCCGTGAAGTTTAATAATAAAATCAACATTTCATTTTGGAATTTTTCGAAAGGGTTTAACGACTTATCCCAAGAAGGAGACTGGGAATGGTCCGACGGTCGATCCGTTGTCTATACGAATTGGAACACTAATGAACCAAGTGGAAACAGTGGTACGGGACAGTGTGGTGGTTTGTACACCAGTGGACCATGGGATGACTATAGCTGTGATACTGAAAGACCCTTTATTTGTAAAGGTGAGCTAAAGTGATTGTATGCCATGACGTATTAGTTAACTTACCGTATGGTTATGAAAACAGTGCAATATTTTTTTCTCCAAAGCTATAGGTAATAACGAATTCTTCATATTTTTAAAGACTTTACAGATTGTTTACATAGATGATAACACATCAGCAATTCATAGTTTTGTTTTTAGCAAGTGAGATATCGATCTGGTTTGGTATTTGATCCTCGTCAGAATGACAAATACCATAGTTATAGCTGACCACTAGGTGGCGGTATGATCAGCCTATTGTAAGTGTTAGGAAGTTCGAATTCCGTCGGATGCCCCAGCTAGTTTTTAATTCGATGCCCTAGGGATTGAAGCGTCTAATGGTGATCGCCTCCCTGATCTTTCTCAAGAAATCATGTACTAACACACGGTGTATATAGGTCACACCGACGTCGATCACTTGTAAAAAGAATGACATATCGTGCATATAAATATGCAGAGAAATCGCACGTACACTTAAACGTTGTTTTTGTATGTTAACGTCTTAGTGCTTATTACCGTTAGATATGGGGACGAGATCACTATTTCAATGCAGAAAAACTCGAAAATCTTGCGGGGGGAGGGGGGGGGTAGCGATTTAGTTCTCATCCTACAAATGAATTTTACTTTTAATGGATGTTTTGTACCCCTAAATACAAATATTTCTATAAAAAAATCCAAAAATAGAGGTGCAACAAAGTTTGAATTTCAAATTGGTGTTTCTTCCCGAAATCGAGCGAAATGTATGTGATGCGCGCGAAATCATGAAATTTCTTTCCAGAACCCAAAGTTGATAAAAATATATGGAGTGGCGTTCGTCTTTAAAATTCCCACATTTTGATATTATTTCAGTTATTCATGACATTATTTTCATGACGTCACGATCTGTGAATATACATCAATCCGTCATTTCATCTTTTATACGAATATACTTTTAGTTGCCAAGGAATGGACGGCAGTACAGACTGGTTGCCAGTGTTCATTTGACTCCACTCGATATGACTGTGCATGTTGTCGTGATGGTGGGTGTAATTGTGGTATATCCTACCCTAACGAATGTGTTTTGTGCGGGGATACAAGTGCCTGTGGTCAAGATTACAATGATCCTATTGATGGTAAGATTAACGTTTTATTACCAAGTTTCAATATTTGGCTATTTCACTATCAGTGCTTCACTTATGCTGTGCTAGGGAGCAACACTGGAAAGAACGGTGACTGGTTTAAAAGTAATACTGCCTGCAGGTAGTTTAGGAAAGAAATTGATAAATAGGTTTTAATGGCTGTACTCTTCGTTTTGACGATATCAATGTATACATACTCCGTATTTCTGACATTGCATGTTACGGACACTATATGTTACAGACACTACAAATCCCCACATCTCAATTCAGTCCAGGACACACATACTAGTAGATTACAGTTTCTATTCTATATAGAAGGTATTGGTAGGGATATAGGTACCTTACGCTCTAACAAACTAAAACAGCATTAACTTATTTAAATATTGCTATATACAACGGTTACTGACACTCCAGTTTTTAGGACCTCCTTTGATGTCCCCCTATATGTCTCCTAACTTCAACACTATGGCACAAGTTCGCTGCTCTAAGCTTGTGGTGACCATTCCACAAATTTCCGAATTTATTTGGACGAATAAAGATTATTATAAAACAACAACAACAACAACAACAACAACAACAACAACAACAACAAAAAACCTTTCAAAGCTTGTTTTGACCCATTTACTTCCTATATAAATATTCACCATCAATACTAGCCGTAACCTCTTGCCAAAATCTGTGATTTAAATAATTGCAAAATACAACGACAGGCCTGCCAACAATAAATGCCGATAGTAAGGGAAAAACCTGTGCTCAAATCCACCTTGGATGTGATTTATAGATGTCGACACATGACAAATCATTTTGTATCCATTAATATCTATGTTGTATGTGGGGATACAAGTGCCTGTGGTGAAGATTACAATGAGTCTAGATCTATTGGTGACTTATCATATTGCCGCAAAAATTATTAAATCAAGATTATTAAAACACATAATATTATCAGAACACCAGCATAGAATTGAAAAAGAACCCTTTTCTGCTTAATCAATGTGTGTTTAACAGGTGGCGTGGTATTCACACGAGATCGATTTGAGTGATTGTGTTTAATTTGATGAAATCTAGACAATGCCAACACTGGAAGTTGTTGTGATGTGACATAGCTGCATAAAAACTACGTTAACACACTTAAAGTAGTATCGCCTTAAATTATAAGAGAGAGGTTGGGTTTATTTGGGCAAGTTGGTGGGATTTCAATGGTCAAATTTGAAAAGCAAAAATTAACGATAATTTTCTGTCGACTTCTAGAATGGAGGGTTGTATTCAAAGCTGTATCTGGACTGAACAACTTTGATGTTGAAGATATGTGGACTGGATCTAGTACAGAAAATGAGGGTGACACATATGCACCATATATTTCATATATATCAAGTCATTACAAAAGTTCTGAAGTCAATAGTTGGGATACAAATAGTTTCTCTCAGGTAAGTATTGTCCTAACTACCAAACAGAATCATTGCACCCTGTTAAATTAGTGAGTCTATAGTCTGCATATACCCGTCAATAAGTTCATCGTCTATCAGAGTCAGATATTTAGCTACGCAGTCAGTCATTCAGTCAGTCGGTCAGTCAGTTAGTTTTAGTTGGTCAGCAATATAAGCGCACCTGTTGTCCATACATATCTTCAAACATGTTGTCAGGGTCCAATCTCTTTTATCAGTTTGTGAGAATAGATACAATAATAAAGTCTCCATGCTTGAGGTTACAGCAAGTTTGAATTTGATTACAGAGCCCAAATAGCTATCAGGTAACTATCGCCCTAGCCTAATAGATTAATGAGTTGAGTTAATGCCCTTTGCTTGAATCTCAAAACGGTTTCACTTACATGTATAGTTTGTACCTTTCAGAATATCACAATTTTATTGTTAAATAATATTACCCTCTCAGAGACATCGATTTATGTAGTGTTATATTTGGGATGATGTGACGTCACCAACAAAGAATGTGCCCAGTATCCTTTGTGCCAAAAGTCCCCAGATGGCTGTACACAGGAATTACCCAAGGTGTTGAAAGTTCAAAGCCACATAACTTTCATTTTATTTATGACACTCACATACACATCGATTTAATGTACAAAAAAAGCTTTCTAAAGTTGAAATATTTTTGATTGGACTTTTTCTTTAATTCGTGTCTGAATATATTAAATAATAATTAACTTCTCTATGCTATACAACTTTTATTTTTCAACAGATCAAATTTGCTTTCTTCACAAGTGGAACTGAAGTGGTGAGTTTGGTATTTGATTCTTCTGGTACAAGTAAATCAAGCTGGTATTCCGTGAGTTATCTGAAAAATGCTCCCTATAGTGATATATACACTGCTACAAAGAACTACTTTTCTGTTGCTGGGTAAGTATTAACGTTAACGTTGTGTATTGTGAACAGTGATTTTGAAGATTAAGGGATTGTGTATGTTTGGTATAAGGTTTAAGTTACTTGTTTTACTAATTACTAATTACACTAGTTTGGCTTATTAAGACGAGATAAGTAAAACGTAAGTAACTAATTACATTAAAAGACGAATCGAAGAATTTTTATAAAACTTTGGAGAGAGATATTCTGAGACCTTCAGGTTGTTTTACTTTGAAATTACTTTGTAAACATTCGGTCTATCCCAAGTCAGTCTGTTCGTCTGTCTGTCCGATTGTCCGTCCGTCCGTCCGTCTGTCTGTCTGTCTGTCTGTCTGTCTGTCTGTCTGTCTGTCTGTCTGTCTGTCTGTCTGTCCGTCCGTCCGTCTGTGTCTGTCTGTCTGTCTGTCTGTCTGTCTGTCTGTCTGTCTGTCTGTCTGTCTGTCTGTCTGTCTGTCTGTCTGTCTGTCTAGATCTTTGTGTAAGTAACTCTTTGTATTTTATGGTGTCAATTCGTTTTCCCCAAATGTCTTTATAAATATAACGTTAAAAAAATACAATTTCTTGTATAGAAGTCGCGGTCACAATTAATAACCCGTTCTACATGTTCACATATTTCAGACACGAAACTTCTGTTGCCCGACATTTCTTCATCAGCAGTTCTTACGACGGGTGTGATGGCGACACAGGTTGGATTTGTGTTGCTGATCCACCGACTGGCGGTGTTTGCAACTGGGAAGATTACACCGAACCAGTATTTATATACAGTACAGCCACTACTCTCCAATCTTGGTATACAGGTACATACGTATAGCAGAAGAAAATAAACTGTGGAGGAACAAATTTCAGAATGAATACACTTGTTACTTGGATCTGTGTCTTCGAAAGTTGATTTATATACATTGTATTACAATTGTTGCATGTTCAAAGGTGATTTACTGGAACAAAACAAAAACAAAATATGTATCAATGTACTAAGTGAGGACGACATTTATTATGCAGGGCACGTGCAACAATTGTATTACAATGTATATAAATCCCCTCAATAATCATATTACAATGCATAGTATATATCTATTCTGACTTCTGTTTCTGCATAGCTAATTAGCATGCAAAGAGATAGACATTTTCAATGTTTTGCCCCAAGCACAGCATGGTATTCCCCGAACTCTGGCAACACATCGATTTACACCACCATTACGTACATGAAGTTCGGATTTTTTTTTAGCAGTGAGCCTGCAATATCTGTCTTAGTCAACATCCTCATTAGTAGAATGGCACATTCCATAGTATGTACTGCTTGTACGTTATAACCCGTGTAAATAGTTTGATACACTAACCTGATGAACATTTTTGGTCATAATATATATTTTCAATGTTGATTAATCTTATACGCACTCTCAGTTATCCAATATCCATTCCATGCTTTTTATGCTAGTAAAATATTATCACAATAGAACTAAGTGAACTTTACATGTGTTATAAAAATATTTAAGATTGGTAAGTTTTAACTTGGAAATTACTGATATTTTTTAACTGCAATACACTGTATGTTTCTCGATTAGGATCTGCTTCGAGGGCTGACGTAATGGCAATATTTTTTAAAGAAGCAGGTGGGTAGACGTCTTTGCAATTTAGTACAAACCACTTGAGGCAAATGAGTAACAGAGATTTAGTTATACGTGTACATGTGTGTATCTATCTATCTATCTATCTATCTATCTATCTATCTATCTATCTATCTATCTATCTATCTATCTATCTATCTATCTATCTGTCTGTCTGTCTGTCTGTCTGTCTGTCTGTCTGTCTGTCTGTCTGTCTGTCTGTCTGTCTGTCTGTCTGTCTGTCTGTCTGTCTGTCTGTCTGTATGTATGTATGTATGTATCTATGTATCTATCTATGTGTGTGGCGGTGTGTGTGTTTGTCTGGGTGTCTTTGTCTGTCTGTCTGTCTGTCTGTCTGTCTGTCTGTCTGTCTGTCTGTCTGTCTGTCTGTCTGTCTGTCTTTCTGTGTCTATGACTATATGTATGTGTTCGTGCCAGTGTCGGTGCCAGTGTCAGTATCAGTGTATGTGTCTGTGAATAGAAATATGACCAAGTTCGTGCGATTTAGATATATGCTTGTTTACGTGGATGATGAGATGAAAGCATGATTCATTTGTTTCACACTTCCATCCTATGTAGCCAATACTGATGAAGACCTGTGTGAATCTGGATGGACATATTATGGTAATGGTTGCTATAAAACTGTTGAAGAGACCAAAACATGGTATGAAGCCTACGCTGCCTGTCGTGCCCTGGAGGACGAGTCTGATCTAGTTAGCATTCACAGCTCTGGTGAAGCTTATCACGTACTCGGAATGTCAAGGTATGAACATGTAAACGTAGAATGCGCCGCGGGAATAAATTTGTCTGAAATTCAAAACTTTTCAAATTCGTTACACAGTTATCTGTGGCCATATTAGGTGTTACATATTTTAATTTTGACTTTCGAAATTGGGTTGGGTTTACCACTTGACAATTGTCAGTAAAAGTTAGAGATTTCTATTTCCGAGGCATGCACTGCGTTGATTGATACGACCAGTCATCATATTGCAAGTTCAAGATGATGGCAATTTTGTTGTTGGTCAGGATTGGCCTCGTAAAGTTTAATACAGACCGACCAATTTGGCGTGTGGTAAACAAAACAGACCAGGCTATTTCAGGTGTATGGTAATGCATGTTATCACACAGCCAATGTTAGAATTTCCACTCCTTAATAAAACGGAATGATTTCATGCACTGCTGTGAATTTTAGGTAGTTGATGATTTTTGGCAGATTTCTAGCACTATTGGTTCAAAATTACTTCCTATATGCACGAGTAAAAACAAAGTCGTAGCATTATGGCCAAGTTGCTGAGTATGTACAGTGACTAATTTACGAGAGAGAGAGAGAGAGAGAGAGAGAGAGAGAGAGAGAGAGAGAGAGAGAGAGAGAGAGAGAGAGAGAGAGAGAGAGAGAGAGAGAGAGAGAGAGAGAGAGAGAGAGAGAGAGAGAGAGAGAGAGAGATTGGCTCAAACCTTACAACTTATTGTGAATAGTATAACTGACATGTTATTTTCGTGATGGTATTGGGATTGGGGATGGGGGTGGGGGGAAGGGGGTTCACTCAGGTTGTATTGTTTGTACAGCACTGTTGTTAATACCAATATCCCATTTTATTGCGAGCACTTTACGTTAGTGTAAAATATATACTCTTATTGGGCAATCTGTGACATATGGGACTTGGGCCGTATGATCCCGTTTACACTCAAACAATTAAATGTCACGTGCTTTATAACCTCAATTTAGACCATCTTCCCTAAACAAATCTTAGTCGTATCAGTATGGACAAGCTGCTGAGTGTGTACAGTGACTAATTTACGAGAGAGAGAGAGAGAGAGAGAGAGAGAGAGAGAGAGAGAGAGAGAGAGAGAGAGAGAGAGAGAGAGAGAGAGAGAGAGAGAGAGAGAGAGAGAGAGAGAGAGAGAGAGATAGAGAGAGAGAGAGAGAGAGATTGGCTCAAACCTTACAACTTATTGTGAATTGTATAACTGACATGTTATTTTCGTGATGGTATTGGGATTGGGGATGGGGGTGGGGGGAAGGGGGTTCACTCAGGTTGTATTGTTTGTACAGCACTGTTGTTAATACCAATATCCCATTTTATTGCGAGCACTTTACGTTAGTGTAAAATATATACTCTTATTGGGCTATCTGTGACATATGGGACTTGGGCTGTATGATCCCGTTTACACTCAAACAATTAAATGTCACGTGCTTTATAACCTCAATTTAGACCATCTTCCCTTAACAAACAACTTAGGGGGCGTGCTCCTACTGCATTCGGTATTTCCAATGTACATCATAAGCAGACAGATAGACAGAGAGACAGACAGAGAGAGACTGACTGACAGAGAGAGACAGAGACAGAGAGACAGACAGACAGACATACAGACAGACA
Organism: Glandiceps talaboti; assembly: GCF_964340395.1. NCBI lineage: Eukaryota > Metazoa > Hemichordata > Enteropneusta > Spengelidae > Glandiceps > Glandiceps talaboti. The sequence continues at coordinate 7,424,392 of NC_135556.1, read as the reverse complement.
GACAGACAGACAGACAGACAGACAGACAGAGAGAGAGAGACAGAGAGAGGAGGGAGGAGAGAGACAGAGAGACAGAGAGACAGATGAATTCATCTACAATATATTAATTAAAACTAATGTTAACAAACGTATATGTTTTCAATAGGTGGACATACGACACTGAGACATACTGGATCGGTTTGCATGATATTGATAATGAGAATGATTGGAGTTGGACTGATGGAACTACATATGACTATTCAAACTGGTATTCGGGTGAACCTGATAACAGTAAGTCAAGTTCATGACAACATTGAACTCATATTTTAAATTGTCTTTTCCAGTAGGTGACACTGCCGGTAACTATCACCAATTTCACAATTCCAACTTGAAGGTAGATATACTAAATAGTGTTCTATGTTGTAGTGGTCGGTCTAGTGACACATACAAAGTTCGTGACCACGTTCCTTTTATATTTTTTCTTGAGTAACTGCTGTTCTTAAACAATCATGTAACTTACCATTTTTTTTTAATTTCAAGGTGGCGATACTCAAGATTGTACTGTTTTACTATGGAATACAGACGCTACTTGGAGTGACGTTGATTGCAGTGGAAATTATAGATATATATGTAAATATCCATTGGATGTAGGTAAGTAAGGTTGCATTCAATTCAAATCAATAGATAAATGCTATCGTTTGGCGAGTGAATACATAAATATATAGACACGTACGTACGCACATATCCACGATAGCTAGATATATTTTTTGTTAGATCTTTAGATAGATACAAATATATATATACAGATAGATAGAAGGAAGGCAGACATACAGACAGGCAGACACACACACACACACACACATACAGACCTGTGCATACATGCGCACATGCATGCATACATACATACATACATACATACATACATACATAGGGTAGACAAATCGCATTCATTTACATTAAATGACTCCATTTCAGCTTCGTGTGGTGAATGGCTACGTAAAGGATATACTACTGACGGCTATTACACAGTTGATCCTGATGGACCTTACAATGGTGTAGATCCATTCCGTGTTTACTGTGATATGAATAGCGCCAATGACGGTATGTAATTCACTTGTTATCAACAGTTTTGAAATGTCGAAAACATCATCATTTCAGTAAAGGCATAATCCTTTTCATTGTTAGCCATGTGTATCATTGATTTTGTGTGTGCATTCGACTAAATTCCGAGTAAGATGGCCCACACGAAAAAATACACGTTTATACTTTACTTACAAAATGTGATGGCAAGTGATCGTCTTATTATATATAACATCCTTCAGTTATTAGCACAGACTCAATAGGCTAATTTACCACAGTGTCATAAACTTGCATTTGGCAGACACTAATTGTTTTGTTTTCTAACAACAGCAACAACAACAACAACAACAACAACAACAACAACAACAACAACAACAACAGCAGCAGCAGCTGCAACAACAACATTATACTGTTTTACCCAGGGGAGATTCGTAGGATTTACACCATTCATAACACCAGGAGATATTATACTAATTTTGGTACATTTTGATTTATTTTTCTGTCCAGCCATTACTGAGATCCATCACAATCAAGAAACACGGGGCAAAGTGACTGGTTATGAAACTCTCCTGTCCTACAGTGTTGATATAGTGTATAAATTTGGAGTGTCAATGGACCAAATTGCAGCTTTGATAGACATTTCCGATAGTTGCTCACAATATCTTAAGGTAACTTTATCTGCTTTCCCATAATCAAAGATACAAACAACTATATATAAACCACTATCACAACAAAGGTTTAGAGTATACACAAGTTTTTAACTTCAATATTATAAAAAAAAAACATCATCTCTAGAACACTACCGTGACTATAAAACATGGTCAAGTCATTCTTAGAACAACATCAGTAATATTGTGTCTGAACATATCATAAGGTGATGGATTTTCTTTTACAGTACGAATGCTATGGGTCAATAGTAAAACATAGTGGAACAAGTTATGGTGCTTGGTATGACCGTGATGGCAACATGATGGTAAACTGGGCAGGAGCTTCAATTGGACAAGCACAGTGCGCTTGTGGTGCCGCAGGTAATGACACTACAACATATAAATACATTCGTTTTTTACTTTTTATAAGTACATTTTATGAATGTTTCAGTATGTCATATGAATTTTTTGGCATGTACTGCTAATAGTCAAAATAGTCAGTTATTGTTTCATCTTTTTTTGTACAAGACTTAGTTCAAAACGCGGCAAGGTTTATTCATTATCCAAAGTAATGAGACATTTCTCTTAAGATGTGAGGTATTATTAATTAATGATGAGTGTCAACTGCCAAAGTCAGATTGGAACGCCCACATAATGTGGGTTGTCTTTAAAAATGGAACTCTGGATATTTGATTCAATTGAAATTAAACTAAATGCAAAATATTTATTGTTTGCCATAAAATAACCTTCAGACTCGTCAACAATAAAGATGAAAATACACTCGGTCTCAACATAAGTACTAGTGATATACATCAAAAACAAAGACAGCTTAACAATTGGATGTGACATAAACAAACAGTAACATTATTACATAGCTGCGTTCAGACTAGCTACTACAGTAATGATTTTTTGAACACATTCTTCTTTGCAAATGGAACCCTATAACGACGTCCAGGGGGAAGCTTGAATGTGGAAATGAGTGTGTAATGAACGTATTTGGTCGTTTGCTATGCTTAATGCCGTTCTTTTTACTGCCAACTGATATAAAGAGAGGATTGTTTGCTACTGATAATAACTTTCTCGGGAGTGGATGATAGGAGAAACCTTACACCTGTTCTTTACTGTCAAATAACTACACATTTATCTAAGATTGGTTCGACTAGGATATGTTCGCAGAATCATTTGTCAATACCGTTAAACACGACCAGTTAGCTCAATGACATAAAACAATTCCGTATATATATTCTGTAGGAAACTGCGCAAATAGTGTGACCACATGCAATTGTGATGTTAACGATAACGTTTGGCGTGAAGACAGTGGAACTATTACGGACAAAGACTACTTACCTGTTACCAAAGTTGCATTTGGTGACACTGGAGACGTTAGCGAATCAGGGTATCACACTGTGGGAGCACTGTATTGCGAAGGAGAAGCATCTAGTAAGTAGTTTATTGTTGCCACAAGCTTAATATAATTAAGGTTGACTAGGATCAAAGTTATTCAAAATAAATATTTCTGAACTTTGCCATACGACAGCATTTTGGGTTTCATCAACTTGACAATAATAAACTTTCAAATATAGTGTGTAACGGCCATATTGGATTCAGAAATAATTAAATTTTGATATCACTTTTACCTCTATTTCAATAATTTACATGGCGACCCCTCATTTTCTTTCTGGACTTTAGACCAGAATAGTTTGGGGTTTGTTTCTTTAACAAAGTGCAAAAACTCAAGACATTTTATCGAGGCGTATACTACATTGATGAGAAATCAAAATGTCGTTCAGTGACATGATTTAATTACAAAAAGACAATGTTTGATGTAATTGTTTGTTAAACCAATGACACTGAAGACAAATTACAGGAAAGGTCCAATCAAACATATTTGCACCGTTAGATAACTTTTATTTATGTATTTAATCGATATATGTATATATTGACAGAATGTTTTTGTGTGTGTATTTGTTGCCGTGTGGCAATTTGTAATCTGTTCCTTCTGGCTACTGTCTTTGTGTAGTGGTACTCTGACTATTCCCTTGGGTTTTGACCTTATTATTTTTACCACTTTATTTCAGTAAAACAATCAGTATACAAAATACATTAAAATAGGCGCTTACTCCAAATACTCCATACACCACTGTTTGTTAACACTGATAGAGATAAAACAAGTTACTTGAGAGATACAATCTGCTCAGAAAGCTAAGAGATTTTTTCCTAAGGATTTCAAGAAAAGTTAAAATCGAAACATTACGCTATTGCTCTGAATAAAAGAATGCAATTAAGGGGAAAACCTGGGAATAAGCGATCTTCAGCAATTGAGCTATGTGGAATACACGCTTTAAATGCCATATAATTTATCACACACATCAACCATGAAAAAACACAAAGCCGGATGGTATAGTTTTTTAATTTTAATGGGCAATTTGCATAATTAATGATTTTCGGTAATTAGACTATATCTTAAGAATGCAAACTTCAAATTTCATTCAACGTGATACATTCATCAATTCAACCATAAAAATAAATCACACGTTTTGATGTAGTTTTTAATTGCGATGTGTAATTTCCATAAATAAACATTTTTATAATTGGGCAATATCTTTAGAATGCAAACTTTAAAAGTTTAGATAATTTAGTACATGAATTCATGCTAAAGACGTACATGCGTCTTTAAAGCTTGATGATGTAAATTATAAGCTAAATGGTTAATTTGCATGATGAATGATTTAAAAAAAAATAGACAATATGTTAACTATGTAAGGCTCACACTTCATACAGTTTCGTATTATTAATATTCCAATAAAAAATGGTACGTTTACCGTGTATAATAGCTCTAGTTCAGAGGTTTGCATTCCAACAATGTGTGTAGGCATTCAGTTTAAATCAGGTTTTAGTAGAAAGCGCAAGCAACTTTTCCTTAAATAACTGTCATGAATCATTGACATTACCTCAGCTTTAAATTTCATCTTATTCTATCTTTCACAGACGTCATAACAAGTCGTACAGACTTTCATGTGATACCGGACAGTTATATTTACAGCCAAGATGTTGAAACTCTGTACAGCAAAACTACTGCCGAATGTGCATCCGAATGTGAATCCAGGACTAGTTTCACATGCCGGTCGTTTGATTATGATAGTGTTCATAGTAACTGTATCCTTAGTAACTATAATAATATTATGTCCGGTGGTGTTTCAAGTCATGGCAACTACGATTTATATATAAGGAAATGTAAGTGCATTATATATGTTATATTTATAAAATTGATTTATAGGATCTTAAAAAATTATAGTGTGTGCATTATTAGGTGTACGTACGTACGTACGTACGTACGTGCGTGCGTACGTATGTATGTATGTATGTATGTATGTATGTATGTATGTATGTATGTATGTATGTATGTATGTATGTACGTATGTATGTACACGTATATGTGGATAGAAGGAATGAATAAACAACCGAACGACCAATTTCAGATAACCAATCTCTCTTATTGTAGTAAAAAAATTGCAAATACCATGAAAACTGATGTTTCCCTACTGCCTTGAAATATTAACGTGTTTTTCCCTTTTCATGCATCACGTTTTGTCAGTCGACGCCGGAGGTGATCCGTTTGCTGGTAAGTTGTTGATGTTCAAGGCTTGTTATTGAAAGTTGACACCCACGTATTGACTTAAATGAAGGTAGCTAACCCTATTTGTTGCAGGGCTGCATTTACAGAGATCAGGAGATGGAAGTGTCATATTGATATTTGAAGCTTGGATAAGACAAACTATGCAACAAAAGAAGAAGCAAATTCACTAGTTAACACTCATAGTTCACTATAAATGTATAAGCAATTTACAAAGCAATATTACAAAACAAATTCTAGGATTTAGCAAATGAAGTGTGAATCACAATTACGATATATACATTTCTATTCTACTTAATGTTAAGATTGATTAAATTTATGATAATTATGATAGTACTGTTTTGTTTTATCTGTCTACTATACTAGACACAGGTAATTGCAATTCTGGATGGGCAGAGTACGACAGTCATTGTTATTATCCGAATACGAACACAATGACTTGGTTAGATGCCGAGACATGGTGTCAAGGTTATGGAGGTGGGTATCCAATCGTAATGGATATATATATATATATATATATATATATATATATATATATATATATATATATATATATATATATATATATATATATATATATATATATGCAGAAAAGTGTAATGAAATAATCATATACAGATAATCCAGATGAAACTCATCTATTGCAAAAAATGTATAATTAAAATCAAATTGAAGAAAGAAAAATAGGATATTTGAACCACGTCCCCTGAATGCTAGATAGTTGACTATATATATATTCAAATCACTCTGCAGGCCATTTGACAAGCACCAGCAGTTCCAGCGAGTACTCATTCTTACGGAAGATTTTAAGATGGACCGCATCTTCTACGGACACCTTTCTGATTGGCTACAATGACATTGAAACTGAAGGTATGAATAATTATGTTGACTACTAGAGTATAGATTGTCAACGTTTATAGTATGTACTTCATATTTCTCCATTATATACATACACACAAATACACACACACAAATAGATATACCGACAGAAAGTATTGTCGAACCCGTGTCGACACCGTGATGTATATGGGTACCAGTAGACATCTTCACTGACACCTAGTAATTAAGGTCATCCAATGTAAAGAAATACTTTACATGTACATTTTAGGCGCCGGTCTTTTGAAAAGTGCGCCCAAACGCTGAAATAAGCCTGTCAATCAAGTATTTAAATGAGTAATATCAGGCGATAATGTATGCAAATGATATACAAATGAGGGGAACCTCATATATCTTAACAATAGAACGTTGCCTTTTTTTCGAAATGAACGAATCTGCCTACTTCACCTATTTTACAATTAAGCGTAATCGGAACCTCATAACATTAGACCTAAACATTTTACAGGACCAAAGTCAGCGTTTCGTTTACAAAGCTTAAGTATTGTTGTCATCTTATTTTTCGTTTACTAGTAATACATAGGGATACAAATGTTGAAAATTTGTAGGTTTACGTCTCGAAGTGCCATGTGCTTCTAATTACCAGGTACCTGGGTAGAGGCCGATGGTACGTCACATTCGTACAGTAATTGGTATAGTAATGAACCTAACGGTGCTGAGTTAGAGAATGCTGTATTGATGTATGCACGTGACTATGATGGTTGGGTTGATGTCAATGTGGAAGCACAATATCAATTTATATGTAAAGCTGATATTGGTAAGTGTGTTTATAGATATTATTTGAACAAGAACTTCAAGCGGTAATGCTTAGATGATATAAGTGCATTAAGAAGTAAACAATTTATAAGTAAAGCTGATATTGGTAAGTTCAGACCAGGTCAGATCAAGTATCAAAGTCGGTTCAAAGTTCAAGTTCAAAGTTTAAATCAACATTATCGACTGAATAAGCAATCATACACCCTGACCAAATCGTAGTAGCTCAACTCACATTTCGAGTAAATCGTGGGGAAGGAGATATTGAAAGAGAGCTAGAGCCATTAGTGTATGTAGTTACAGATTCCATAGCCCATATACAAGCTAAGAATCTTGTACGTTGTAAAGGAAAATACACTGAACCACCTTAAATTCTTAAAGACCTGATACGATGAGAACACCCTAAGAATGATGTTCATTTTGAAAATGTTCACAAAATAGCTATATAAGCTTATGTTATAGATGGATTGCCTTGCTATTGGTTTCATAGACTAGCTGTTCAAATGTCGTGGGCTATCGTTTACCTGTTACATTATAATAAGCAATCAAAGGTTGCATAGCACCAAGGGAGTATAGCCCAAGATCAAATGTTCGAACACGATCAACCGACTGAACTTTGTTTATGTTAATTAGACCAATTACCTTACTCAATTCTTGCCCTAGTTCTGGGCAGTTCTAACGATGACACCGAAGAATGTGTACCAAATTTTGTTTAAACTGAGCCAGCTGTTTTGAAGAAAATTTTGACAAAACATCCATTCATTCAGTCAAATAGACAGACATACATACAGACAGACAGACATAGACAGAAAGGCAGACAGACAGACAGACAGACAGACAAACAAACAGACAGACAGACAGACAGAAAGATAGACGAACAACATAGCCCCCACTTCTTACTTGAGTTCGAACGAATCTTTAAAATCCAATACCCAAAACGATAAAAGCAATGACTAGACCTTGTATTTCGTTCACCTAATAGGAGCATCAGCTATATCCCAACCCACAGTGAATCCAGCATGTAGCTCAGGATGGGTTTCACTTGATGATAGTTGCTACTATTTCAGTTCATCGACCATGACCTTTGATAACGCTCAGAGTGATTGTAAAAGCAATAATGGTGATTTAGTTATCATTGATAGTGATGCAAAGTGGAATTTTATCAGTCAATATATACGATATCGGTACTATACAAGGAACTATTGGGTTGGATTCACGGATACAGCATCAGAAGGTAAGATTATAATAATCGTCATTTATCTAACTAAACAGTAGTTTTGATTCGATGAAAGCCAGTTGTGGAGTCATGATGGGTGAATGATTAGAATGGCAGGCTTTGAATTTACAGGTTGTAGGTTGTGGCGTCATGATGGGTGAATGATTAGAGTGGCAGGCTTTGAATATGCAGGTTGCAGGTTCGAGCCCCGTCGCTGCCACTTGTTTCTGAATAGCTAAAGTCATTGGTTAACATTTGAACCATGAGTGTGCCTCAGTCAACCCGGCTGTATAATTTGGGACCTGGTAGGATATAGGTTGCAATGTGAATGCTTTAATCATATGCGCTTAAAGAGGCTGCAATGGATTGTCTGCTCCCCAGGGAGTTAATGAAGTAAAGTGTCGTTGTGCCGCTAGAGATCTGTGCCAAGGGTAATAATTGTAAAGCGATTTGACTGGGAAAGCGCTATATAAAAAGAAACGTTCAAATTAGACCTACAAAATAATTGTTTGGTTCCGGTTACCCCACCAAACCTAGTTTTTCACTGCCGACCCTAAACCTTTTTTACGTATTCGAGATAAAAATAATAAATAGTGGATGCGGAACCTACCATTTTAGGCAGTAAATCTTCTTCCAATCTTTAATGGCTTTACATCTGATAGAATGAAATAAACAACACAGAGACCATTTGGAAAACAATGGGAAACCTTAAAAAATATAATAGAATAAAATAAAACATCTACCTACCCCACCTATTCTAAAATTGAATGTCATCGGAACCACACACATTTTTTATTAGACCTTATTACTATTATTAGTTGAGCAGAAGGTAACTGTCGTCTGGTTCGATATTTTTTACGAGTATTGCAAAATAAAATTGTTACATTTAATTCACTGGCAAGCCTGGACAAGTATAATCACAACGTACATGATTTTTTGTAGACGATCTGTTAAAATAATGTAGCAATATCGGTAAGATTCTTGTTACTCCAAATGAGGAAAAGTGACAGTCTTTAAGACTTAATTGAGCTACGTGACGTTTTTGTTTCAAGTTAATTGGCTTCCATAATATTGTAGCCTTTAAGGCTCTGTGAGCATTTATAATTATTGTCAACTGTGTGTGGGTAGATATTAAAATTACAATCAGATATATCTCAGCAAGTGGGCAAAATTAAAGTTCATCAAGTGAAATCAATTTCTTTGAGTCAAAACATTATTCTAAACTCAATAAAATTTCTAAAGAATGTGTATCTGTGTGCACCGTACTTCGCAATATTTGATGTCTAGTTAATAATACTAGTATAATATCATTAACTTTACTAAATCCAAATCAAATTCGGAAATTCAAATTCGGTCACCAGTAGTCCTAGCGTTTTTCGGTAGGATCAAACTGGGCCTCACCATGTTGACATACAGATCTGGTTAATTATTATTCAAATCCAGCCGACGCTGAACGGGTTCGAACCCAGACTGCAATGATACGATGCGTTTAACAACTTAGCCAGTGCCAACTCATTATATTTATTTGATTGACAGGTACATGGGTATGGGAAAACGGCGTAGAAGACAGCAGCAATTCTCATTGGATGTCAGGAGCACCTGACAATTCAGGTGGCAGTGAACACTGTGCTCGTCTTGACCAATACAATGGCTACCAGGATGTCAGCTGTACTTCGTCTAACTATTACATTTGTGAAGACAACTTCTGTAAGTTAATAATCAGCTTGGGACGTTGTGATCTTAAGGTAGTATGCGTCTCAAACGTGAAAATGAACAATTGTTTTTACTGTTTCGTTGTTCAAGAAAATTCAAACCCTTTCCAAGTTTAAAAAAAAATATGGGTGTTACTGTACACATGAAATTATTAAAGGTCGAAATGATATTAAAAATATTAGGTTTTTAGGATTCTATGTAGCGGCCAAATGCTGTGCTATCTCTCAGCCAGGAACAAGAGTGCATGTGGCAAAGCTTGGAGAGACTTTAAGAATTTGGTTTCCAGTTTCAATATATTATACAGATATGATAACATATATCACAGCTTTCATGTAAACTTGGATATACTATTATATCATGCTTGCACTCATAACAAACCATTCATTCCCAGAAAGAAAGGATTCTAGACATTATTGCTCTAGTGTCAGTACTCCGTACTCGATCTTTATCTATTGAGGGATGTCCCTAATAGTAAAATTTACGCACTTCAAAAAGTCATTTCGTGCATGCAATACTTTAATTAAGGTAGTCGTCGTACAGAATTATGTAATTGTAAAAGTGACTGGGTCTGGACTGACTGCCCTCATGTATCGTCGTCTTTTATTTTCAAGAATGACTTGTTTATTGGATTACACTTCTTGTTGACAACGATTTCCGCTAAAACAGCGGGGAAAGGGGTGATCGTGGTGCATAGATAAGGTAGAGTAAGTAGACCAGCGACTTGATCAGAGTTTAAACAGATTGTCTTAGCAGTTAGCTAGGATTTCCTTTAGAATTATATATCTGAGATGGGATGTCTGGTAAAATTATGAATCCACCAAACTATGCATATTGGTTTTAAAGTTTACAATGGTTTCCTATCATATCAATAGATTTAACAGACTCACCTAACAACGTAGCTGTATCGGCAGAGAGCAGTATAGTGGCCACGGTCAGCTGGGGAGATATTCTACAACTAGACGGTCAAAATTCTGATATCATTGGATATACGGTATGAATAATTCAAAATTAACTACTATATACCATGGATTAGTAATAGTCAATAAATTGTGGTATACTCTATATATATATATATATATATATATATATATATATATATATATATATATATATATATATATATATATATATATATATATATATATATATATAACTCGGCGAGTATCAATCTGCTAAGACAGTGCTCTATACCGCAGTGGCAGAGCGTAATAGTTTTGAGTGTTCAGAGTGTCTGATGATCGCAATATGCGTGAAACTCCGAGTTACACCTAAGAAAGAGTTCCAGTACTACCAAAACTATATATATATATATATATATATATATATATATATATATATATATATATATATATATATATATATATATATGTATATATATATATACACACACACACACACATACATATACGTATATATACTGATATCTCTTTAATAGATATAAGGTGGCTATAGCCCATTATATCACGCACAAGCCATTTAGAACAAAAATATGGAATATATACTCTGGTCGTTCTAGGTTATGACAACGCGCATCTATGTACGTCACGACAACGCCACTGGTTCTGCTGTTTTCGAAACGAGTCAAAACGTTCACAATATTGCTATCACTTTCCCCAATTTTTCTTTGATATCACTGTCGCTGATATTATCATGTTATTCTCCAATATATTTTTTCATTTTGCCGGAAAATACTTGTGACCTAAAGTTGTCACTACTCGTCCAGCAGCTCATACTGACAAGTGGCCCTTAGGTCACACGTGTTTTCCTTGGCTGAATGATGACAAATATTGGGGAATTGTATCTAATTATTTTCTATTTTTTAAACCCAAATATCAAATTAATCATACATGGTGACATTCAGTATATTGTGAAGCACAATGCACACACACACACACACACACACACACACACACACACACACACACACACACACACACACACACACAGAGAATGATACCCCTTTACCAACATGTACAAACCTACCTATCTACCTGCCTACCCACCCATATAGACCATGGTTATAGTGCTATTGAGCTGAGCAGTATTTGATTCAGTGCTGCACAGTGGACTCTCCATTTTGGTGATATTAATCACTTCGTATAGACCCAAATTATCAAGTTTTTTTGTATCATCCTAGCTAAACTACTGGGTAAGAGGTGCACAAAGTTCAACACTGATAACAGAAACAATCTCATCACCGTCTACGTATTCGATAACACTGGAATCATTGGAGCCTGCCACGACCTACGATTTTTACATGACAGCTTACAACAACATGGGTGATGGACCAACTACTGAAAATTTCAATATCACCACCAATGCACTTGGTAAGATTTTTTTTAAATTCATCACTAGATCAATAAATTGGTGTTCTTCTACAACTCTAAAATATTTCTAAAATACAAATTTTGTTTGTGAGTTTGACAAAGGTATTGGGTACATGTCTACACGAGTGATTCTATGATGATCCATATCTTGCAATGCTATATATCCCATTTTGAATTTGAAGAATATATTTTCCTCATTTTTTATATTTTGAAAATAGCAGTTCTTTTTCCTAGGTGGGTCCCCCTTAAGACATGATAAGTTTATCCCAATTTTTTTTAAGTGAACGGTCTATGGGGTGGGGATGGAGGTAGATAGTGTGTCATCAAGTTGCCAGGTAGTCTGAAACTAATCATTTTAAGTTCTATGCCTTACCAAAGGTCAAGTGATTATGATATGCATGTGTCTAGTTGGTGTGCCCATTTGTAGATGTATATTGATCATAACCATTAGCAAGACCTTGATGAATTGAATTGTATTTGTAAAAAAATATCTTAACATTATAGTACAATATTTAATAAGTTTGTTTATTGTTTTCTGTCCAGAAATAAGCGGTTCCAAGTATATACTCCGTATCTACCGAAAGACGGCTGGCAAGTATTTATCAGGACATAAGATTGAAACGGTTCAAGTAACTAGTCTCCTTCATTGTGCCAATATGTGTACAGTGACTAGCAACTGTCAATCAATCAACTATAAGGATGATTCGGCAGCGTACAAAGACTGTGATTTAAATGAGGAAGTTAAGGAGGCCTACTTGAATGACGTCAATGATGATGCTGGTTATATCTATGCAGGGGTGTAGCAGCACAAACAAGACATGGCTGACATGTTTTCATGCATGGACTCTCTGGAATGCTCACATATTTAATATAACGGATTTCAGAATATCGTTCTTTTTATGGATACAACCACGCATAAGTCAATAAATAACTGCACATGATACAATTTACAGCAAGATATCAATTTCTTGCTACATTTTGTCGAAATAAAATAGACGTATTGCAACAAAATGTAGACATGCGAGCACCAATGTTTTGACGATGTCTGCATTTGATATTTGCATGGTGCCACGTCAGTCCATTTCGTTTAGATAAGAATAGAAAAAAAATAGCATTTGAAAATATATGTGTATATAAATTATATTAATTTACAAAAATACTTTGAAATTCTATAACTAATTTTAAGAAACGAATTTGCCTATATAATAGGGGTGATGTAATATGAGTCCATGATCATCGCCGACCCTGCGTACATTTGGCAAGAACTATAGATGCAGGATCAAATATTGTGTGTTAGAGATATATCATTACATTAAGTTACACTGCGCCATATTCATGAATATAACCAAGACAAAAATATAATAAATTATATGACCTTTCTAGATTTTTATACTTCATACTGTTAGCTGTACATGACATGTACAAACTATTGGACATGTACTATAATGCAATAAAATATACATACAGTACGTTCATTACATTTGGATATTATTTTTGTTCAGCCAAAGAAAATACGATTGCCCTTAGGTCAGTAATATAAAATAAAAACTGGTAAATGTCAGCAAGTTTGAGCGTTTTGTCTCATATTTCGAACACAGTAGAACCAGTGTCGCGTTGTCGTGATATAGATGTGCATTGTCTTGTCGAGTTAAACAATTACTTTCGTGACGACTTCTAAGTTCAATAAATATCGACAAGTACAGAACAAGGAATCGCTCTAAACTGTGCGCTTTATATTGATGTCTGAAAGGACGTTCACCTGTAGCTAACAAAACTGCACAGACGCTGGAAGTGAATCTTGAGCCAGCCGTTGGCATAACAATTCTTACGTCATTGTGTAAGTACGTCACGTGACAAATTCCGACAAGATCTCAAGAAGAAACAACCATGATATGTCGTGTGCAGCAATGACTTTAACGGACAATTTGACGTTTGAATAATGGCTACGTATACGAAGGGAATTTCAGGTAGGAAATGAAACTATGAATAGTTGTTTAAGTTGGTAGGGTGACTTTTATTACTAGGGAATTTGATGAATACTTGTACAGGAACAACATTGTTATTGCGACAAACCGACGCAGTCACAAGTGAAAACAGAACTAGTACTCAACAATATTCGATCCAAAAGTTGAATGTGAACTTTATCTCTCATATACAGCGCTTCGCCCATGTAGCACACTTAAGCAGCTACCTCTCTAGCATCTGTAATGAAACGGAGACAGTAGTTTCATCTTCATTTAGTATGCCATATTTGACAGTGACGTCACCATTTCTCCTTCAGCAGGGATATGCTTTGTATGATTCTTGTGTTTCACCCAATAACTCATTCAACCTTTTGCAGTCTGTATGTCTTTTTCTTCCTCACCGTTTTATACTTTTATGACTTCCCATAATTTGCTACGAATTTGTTCTATCGCATCAAAACCTCACATCTTTATTTCTCTGCAGGAATTGTTCTGTTTCTAAGCCTGATATGGCTTTCAGAAGTTGGTAAGTATTAAATAGACTAGCATTAATGGTTTCCTGGGTACTTCCTCTGACACACACACACACACACACACACACACACACACACACACATTATACAAATAAATAAATAAATATATATATATATATATATATATATATATATATATATATATATATATATATATATATATATATATATATATATATATATATATATATATATATATATATATATATATATATAACGGTGCTTGCAGTAAACGTAGATTCGTTTAATCAAGTATCGTTCCAATATTGATGTATACCTTCAGTACCATTAAAATTCTCTCCAGGGTTTTTAGCACAAATGATCATGGCATTTAATGGTACGATTTCCTCAATATTGTTACAGTAATATACGTGCATAATAGCAAATGGACATACACTTATAAAATGTTGATGAATCAATTTGATTTTGTCATCTTCTAAATTATGAATTATACACCACGACGTTGGCGTAGTGTTTCCAATTCTAAAACTCTTTCATATATAGCTGTTGCTCCGTCGAACAATAATGGATCATATTGCAAACACGAACGTTTCCGGCAGTCAGCTAAACACATTGTTAAGTCTTCACCGAAAAATCTATCATTACAAATAGTGTTGAAGGAAGACACAATGTTAATCGATACGCAATAAGGATAGACAATTGAAGCTTTGTTTTAGAGGAAGGCCATAGGTTGGGGTCAGAATTTACGGCAGGGGGGCGCCAGGGGAGAAATGGGGGAGGGCATGAACAAAACTGATGGTTCAAAGGGGGGGGGGGGGCATTACAATTCTGGTGATCTGAAAGCCCCCCGCCCCCGAAATATTTTGCTTATGATTTGAACCATATTAAACATCAGCAGTGGTCGTTTACCGAGTACATTACTAAAATTTCTCGTGGCTTCGCCGCAATTCCTTCTACGACCTATATTCAGTTATGAGTTGGGTGACAGCCATGCTAATGCATTTGTATACGTGTATGCATTCGTCTGTCTGCTGTCTGTATATGTGTTTGTGTGATTGTGTACTGTACTCATATACTATATGGCTTCCGACAATGTGTATGATTTGAACTGTTATGCCAATAAATGGCCTCCTACATGTCCTCATTTTCAAAAATGTGTACATCCTCCCCACTAGGTGTCTTGGGGGATGCTGTTTCTGCCCAGAATTAAGATTGAAAGAGAAAACCAAGTACAGATTTGCAGCCTAATGTGAGACCTTTTTCGCAAAGCCCACATCTATTTGCAAAGAAATCTCACCGCACGTCAGCCGTGAGAAGAGGGGGGGGGGCATGGCGTTTTTTTGAGAGCGCAAAGGGGGAGGGGCTGCTAAATTTTATTTTACCAAAATAATTTCGCCCCATCCCCAGACCCCCCCCGCCGTAAATTCAGACCTCAGCCTTAAGTCTAAATCGATATACCATTCACTTGTTTTTCTTCGTTCAAAGAAAAAATCGAAACTTTGAATAATTCATGACTCGACTGGATACAGACTTGGACTCTGTCCGTGACTCAAATGGATATAAACACCATTTAATTTTATGTATTTTGTTGAATAAAAATTTCAATTTGTGTTACTTCTGATACGTATATACGTCTGATGTTTAAATGTTATTATGTAGAGTGTCACACGAACTGTCCCAAGGACTGGACGGAATACAGCTACTACTGTTACTATTTCAATTCGAATACTTATTCATGGGAGGACTCCATTGAGTGGTGTCGAGCCGAAGTAAATGGAGGTGATCTCGTCAGTATACACAGCAGTGGAGAAAACTCGTTTGTACTTGGAATAATAAATACCCATATCCATATAGGTAAGAGGGTGGTAAGATGAAGTGAAGAGATATGGATTTTTTGGCTGCAACTGTCTTTCTTCTTCAAGCAACCAAAGAAACACCCCGTCCCTAATATGGGTCAATTACTTATAGTGTAAAAATACATTGTACCTGTTAATTAGTGGTCTATTTCATCCGTACATAGGTAGGTAATGTATTGATAGGTTCAAATTTTGAGCGAAAGTTGTAATGCCTTCGGCGTAGTTTGAATTGCCTCGATATCCATATGTGGTAGTACTCGTTCAATATTCAATATCGGGGCATAATAAGGGAGCCCTCAGTATTTACAAAGGGGAGGGCCGGAGGAAATCACACATGGTCTGTTAAGTAAAACATGACCCTCCCATTCGCCATTTGTAAAAAGGAACCCTCCCTTTGTCCCATTCTGTAAAACATGACCCTCCCATGACAATGGCATATACTGAACGTTAATCAATATTTCCATTATATGTATACATACAAATTAAATGATTTTGACTCTGTATTAGGAAGCAATATTTATACATACAGTAAAATGACAAACAGTAAAAGACTGGCTAGTTACCTTTATAATCATACACAATCTAGTTAGTATCTAAAACGTGCTTTCCATGTTGTGCATTCTCTGCCTGATCTGGTCACTTGTAAAAGTTCCCTGATATCATTATCATCATCATCACGTTCACCTTCAGTATTGCCATTATCAGTGTTGAGGGAGTACGTTGTACCTTTGATAAGGCCTGAAATAAAAAAAATTAAGATTACGCTCAATTTTAGAATAGATGGGGTGGGTAGATTTGTTTATTTTTTTATGTAACTGTGTGTGTCTAGTTCAGGTAATTATGATTTCCGTTGTTTTCCACATGATCTCTGTGTTATTATTTTCTTCTCATCAGATGCACAGCTATTGTAGTTCGGAAGAACAGTTTCATATTGAATTCTTAAGTTGATGTCAGTTTCTGCATCCACTATTTCTCGTGAGCTACAGACTTCACAATTTTCGCGATTTTTTCTCGAAAATGTAAAAAGAAGTATAGGGTCGGCAGTGAAAAACTAGGTTGGGTCGGGTAACCGGAACCGAAGAATTTTTTGGGGCATAACAGAAATTCCTCTTGAAATGAGGCAAACAAGTTACATACTAATTTGGAATGTTCTTCCCGTGGACAATCAGAATCCTTGGCGGGGAATTTTAGGAAGCAACATGCAAGTAACACCGGGCAATTGTTTTGGTCTTTGGGGAAAAGATATTCCGTATTTTATCTGCAATGTGCCCCTTGTCTTTATACCTCGAAGTGCATACAATTCCTTATCCCTACTGGAAGGAAATATATGTATTTTGTTATCAGTTCTAGGATCCTTATTTAATGATGTGAAACACCGAGGTTTATTAAACCATAGACAGTGGATGGACACTGTCTATGATTAAACTATCGTAAAGATGAGATATATATGTTTATTCTTTAGCAACTTACTGTACGTTCTTCTCTTTATAAATACAGGATTTAATGACCTGACCTCTGAGGGTACCTGGGCATGGAGCGATGATCGGTCTGTTGTGTATACCAGTTGGGGTAGTAGTGAACCCAGTGGCAACGGTGGCCTGGGGAATTGCGGTGGGCTGAACACAAATGGACAATGGGACGACTACAGCTGTACAGAAACTGCCAGACCATTTGTTTGTAAAGGTAATAAATATGTTGGTGTGATGACTATCATAACTATATGAATAATTAGCTCTGTGGTGGGTTAAGGGTTGGGGTGCCACTCGAATAAGTTACTTTTTCACGAGAAATATGTAAGTATGGATGCCTATTTTTTTTTTTAGTCACGGTACAAAATGCTATTATACAAGCGCGACGAAATAGCAAAAGTAAAAAGAAATAACAACACTGTCTGTCAGCAGTTCAGACGCAATTGTATCATTGTGGAAATGAAGTATGCTTCATTCTTCCAATACACACTGGTTACCCCATTTTAAAGTTTTCAACAAGGATATTCCCTACTCCCAAACAACGTATGGTCCCCTTATAATCCATTGACCACAAACAAATAGAGAAACTGGTATATGTGGAATATGCCGACGCCATATTTGTGAGGCCGAGATCGATAAAGCACCCTCAAGGACATAATACTATAAATTATTATATCAGTATATTGATGGTGTAAATCTAGAGATGTGATTGGTCATGACATCAAAATAACTGTGCTAAAATTTTGATATATCACATTTGGCATGCCTCCAAGTGGCTCTTAATGACAATAGTATTTGACGGTCGATGATGTCTTCTACATTCATCATGGCCGCCATATCCGTACCAATGAACCCTCGCACAATTTTAAGTCGTCCATGCCGAACTCAGAGATTAACAAAGCCCAAGCATTATCCGATCTCAAAATTCTCGCCTTGTTGGGTTGTTTAGCTATATGTGTCATTAGTAAACGTTCTTGACTGCACAAGAAGCAGACACAACGTTAACATCGCACTGGTAGGCCATGTACGTAATTCTACCAAAAAATAGTTTATCCTTGGTCCTTTCACGAACGAACTGGTCACTGTACAAAATAAACAAACTACTCTGCACTGTGTTAAACAAGTCTAACATCATCTAAATGTCAGATTAATGGCGTTGTCTCTGACTTAATATCTTGTGATCGTCAATACACAGTATATATACAATATATAGTAATATTGTTGTGTGGACCTGCAATCCCAATCATTTCCAGTGCAGGACACACGGTAGTGCCACCTGTTTCATACATAGCAAAGAAATATCCCGTCGGGACACACAGACGGAAGAACAGCGTCCTCACAGTCTACTGTGTAACGGACAAATTAGAAGGATCTACAATAATAACAAATTCACCAAAATCACACTCAGATACTTGGGCCGACCAATACCTGCACTCTATTGCTACACTAAACTTCAGTTTGTTTTCCCCATTTTTAAAAGTTTCGTTGCAATTTTCAATATACTGGTATTATATAAATTCGACAGCTGAATCCACATACGCATTCGCTGATACTAATACGTGTATATGTCGCCAACTGGTCAAAACGTCGGGCATACCATCCCAAGGGGTGATTTATTGCTTGAATATGTAACGACTCGAACTCACTACTGCTAATTCCGTGAATTCTCTTTTTAGTTGCAAAGGAATGGACGGCAGTACAGACTGGTTGCCTGTGTTCATTTGACTCCACTCGATATGACTGTGCATGTTGTCGTGACGGTGGATGTAATTGTGGTATATCCTATCCTAACGAATGTGTTGTGTGTGGGGATACAAGTGCCTGTGGTCAAGATTACAATAAGCCTAATGAAGGTAAGCGTAAGCTTTAAGGTTGTTTTCATAACTAATATTGAAACAATGCATTCATTGCAGAAGTTGATATCATATCCAGTATTCACACTGCAAAAGTTGAGTTTAACATCACTTGGGCTCATAAAGCCATTAAACCACTAATTGTACGTGTATTGCCAAAACTGAACATATAAGAATTAACGTTAAAAGCTCTTCAAGTTCCAAGTGGTATGATCGCCTTTATAGAAGATAGATTGGGTTTCTATGAGAATTTTCTGGAGATTCGAATAATAAAAAATCGAAAAGAAAGAATTGATGACGATTTCTGTTGACTTCTAGAATGGAGGGTTGTATTCAAAGCTGTGTCTGGCCTGAACAGCTTTGATGTTGAAGATGTGTGGACTGGTTCTAGTACAGAAAATGACGGTGACACCTATGCACCATATATTTCATATACATCAAGTAATTACAAAAGTTCCGAAGTCAATAGTTGGAATACAAATAGTTTCTCTCAGGTAAGTATCATCCTAACTACCCAAGAGCACCATTGTATCATGTACACTCATCAGCCATCAAACCAATCTATCATCATTTAGGCAGTGAGTCGATATTTGAACTCTAACCAGTCTTCGAAATTTAGTCTGGGGTAGTTAATCCGTCTCTCAATCAGACAGTCATTCAATCATTTATTAGTTTAGGTATTTAGTTGGTTAGTAATGTATTTAGTTATTTTAGTTACCTAATTAGTTAGTTAGTCAAATCAGTCAGTCGACAGTCACCAAACCAGCCTACTGGTTAGTCAGTCAGTCAGTCAGTCAGTCAGTCAGTTAGTCAATCAGTCAGTCATGTAACCATGAAAACAGCCTTCAAAGTCAGTCAGTATGTCCAATGGCCAATCAGTAATTTGGGCAGTCAACAAATAAGCCACCAGCAAGTTAGTTAGTCAGTCAGTCAGCTAATTAAATCTTTTATCCTGCAACTTAAATGTTATCACTCGAAAATAAAGTTTGGGCCACAAGAATGAAAATTTTCGTTTGGAAAATTAATTTCTGCTCTGTAAAAAGACAGTTTTGTTACAGAAATTGTCTTTTTTCGCTTTGATATTTTTATTTTGACCCCAAAAATTAATGTCTTGTGATATGAAAGAAACGTTTTATCCTTGTATTAAATATTTTGCTCTCAAAAATCAATTATTTATTCCACGAATTTAGTTTTCTTCTGTCTCCTGTGGGCCATCATAATGCGTGCTTTTGTAATATTAGTTCTTCTGTTTTCGAAGTATTAAACGCGCAAGATTGCCACTGTTTTCCCCGATCTTCTTTTTATACTGCTTCCGACGGTATAATTATATGTTATTCCCAAATAATTTCTTCATTCAGTCGGAAAGTGCTTTTAACTTAACTGTACGGATTGTCACTACTCGTCGAGCGACTCGAAATGAGAAGGGCTCCTTAGGTCACTCGTATTTTCCTTGGCTGAATGAAGAAAACTGTTGGGGAATAAGATCCAAATAATTATAGAATTCGCTCCTTTCTCATTCTATTTAACATATATACAGATAAAGTTTGCCTATTTCGATAGCAACGAAGAAGTCATGAGTTTGGTTTTTGATTCATCCGGTACAAGTAAATCAAGTTGGTATTCACTGACCTATCTTAAATATGCACCGTACAGTGATATTTATTCAGCAAGTATGAACTACTTCTCTATAACCGGGTAAGTAAGCGAAAGAACATCCCAATAGTTAAGTAGTGGTTTTGGCATACGTTACGTACGAAATGCATTTTCTGACGTCATCGGTCGAAGTGTGTGGTCACGTGACGTTATTCAAATATCATACATAAGTATGATATATTGAAACGTTTTCGACGCCAAAATGATACCACGTTACTTCATGAATACAAAGAAGCGAAACGGCATTTCAAAAAAATTTCCCGTGATAAAAAGCGTAGTTATTTTGATTCGGTTAAATCATCACTAGAAACAAGCCTTCCCGATTCCAAATCCTTTTGGTGGACTTTGAAACGATTGATTTCTGTAAATCCAATATCAAATTATACAATTAGTTCTGAAGAATGGTTTGCATATTTTAGTAAATTATTTTCCCATGATCTTTCAAGTCAGGATGATTTGCTATGTCTGACGAATTGAGCGAGATGTTAGATTCTTCAAATAATTATTCAGTTAACCTAGATATTGATTGGAACATATTAAACAGTCCTATTACAAACGAAGAAATTTTTGAAGCTATACGCAAGTTGAAACCAGGGAAATCAGCTGGACCTGATGGCATTCTAGGTGAATTTTTTAAATCTACTCAATATTTTTTTGTTCCCTACTTAAATGCCCTCTTCAATAAATTATTCGATACAGGAACCATCCCAAAGAACTGGTCTAAAGCAATTATTGTCCCTCTTCATAAAAAGGGTCCAACTGATTCTCCAGACAACTTTCGTGGTATAGCTTTGCTTAGTATTTTTAGCAAGCTTTTCACGTCAATTCTGAATAATCGTCTCATGTTCTGGTCGGAAGCACTTGGAAAGATAGATGAGGGACAAGCAGGTTTTAGACGAGGATATTCAACAGTTGATAACATATTCATTTTACAATCAGTCATACAGAAATACCTCTCCAGAAAGCGAGGCAAGTTCTACTGTGCTTTCGTCGACTTTTCCAAGGCTTTCGACACTGTTGAACGTAAACGATTGTGGTATGTCATTCTAAAGGGTGGTGTACGGGGTAAAATGTTTAATATACTCCATGCTATTTACAAGGATGTCAAATCATGTGTGCGTACCAAGGACAAACTAACTGATTACTTTGATTGCCCAATAGGGGTTCGACAAGGATGCATGCTAAGTCCGTTTCTGTTTTCTTTTTTCATTAATGAATTATCGACCAAACTTCATACTTGTGGCAGACGTGGTATACAACTCTTCCCGGATTTGGTGGAAATTTTCTGTTTATTATTTGCAGATGATATTGCACTTATTTCCGACTCAGTTATTGGTTTGCAATGTTTGTTTGATAACTTGAGTTCACATTGTAAGTTGTGGAAACTTTCTGTAAATTTAACAAAAACGAAAGTGGTTGTATTCAAAGCGGGTGGTAGACTATCAAAAACAGAGAAATGGTTTTTCGAAGGAAAACATGTTGAAGTAGTTTCATATTACAAGTATTTGGGGATTGTTTTTTCATGTCGTTTATGTTGGTCAACTGCAACAAAAACTTTGGCCCAACAAGCAAGGAAAGCTTTCTTTTCTGTAGCTAGGGCTGCAAGAAAGACAGGAATGTTACCTTTTGCAGTCTTTTTTAAAATTTTTGATACTAAGATTTTACCGATACTGACATATGGGTCAGAGGTATGGGGATTTCAGAGGCATGAATGCATTGAGAGAATTCAATACCTAGCCTGTCGTACATTTCTAGGAGTTTCCACTAATGCACCAAATGTAACAGTATTAGGCGAATGCGGTCGTTACCCAGATTTCTTGTATACTGCCAAGCGTTGTATGAAATATTGGGCTAAAATTTTGAACATGCCATCATATAGATATCCGAAGAAATGTTACAATATGTTATACATTATTGAAGAATCCGGGGAAAGAGCCAGGAAAACTTGGGTAAATGACATAAAGAACCTTTTATTTACTTGTAATCTACATGAGTTTTGGGAATCTCAAACAGTGAGAAATGTTGATAAGTTATTGTTTATATTTGTCGAGAAATTCAGAAAGGTTTTGTTTTCCCAATGGTACAGTGAAGTTTGTTCCCTTGATAAGTTGTCTTTGTATCGTGAGTACAAATTTTCTTTGGAGCCGGAAAGATACTTACGGTCAATCAACATTTCTAGTCATAGGCAAATGCTTGCTAGGTTTCGCTGTTCGTCACATTTCCTGCGCATAGAGACAGACAGAAAACACGGCATTGAAAGAAACCAGAGAATATGTTTATTGTGCGATTCAAATGAAGTCGAAGATGAATATCATTTTTTATTAGTATGTTCATTTTTCAATCATTATAGGGAAAAATATATTTCTAGATTTTACTTTGATCCTCCGTCTGTACAGAACTTTGTCGATTTACTTTCTTCTAACAATGTAGATACACTACAACGTCTCGCAGTATTCTTATTTCATGCCATGAAACTACATAAAGAAGTTAACAGTGTTATGTAACAGTTTCATTGCCTTTTCAATACTGCTTTACTGTAATATTGGTATATTGTATCTTTGGGCCGATGGCCTCTGAATACGGAATAAATAGACCACTTATAAACTACTTCTCTATAACCGGGTAAGTAAGCGAAAGAACATCCCAATAGTTAAGTAGTGGTTTTGGCATACGTTACGTACGAAATGCATTTTCTGACGTCATCGGTCGAAGTGTGTGGTCACGTGACGTTATTCAAATTCTCTCTATGTAATTGTGTCATATCTAGCTCACTGTGTACAGCATTTTACCCACAATCTCCCTGATGTATCATCCTTATATAGATATGATGTTCCTTAGTGTAAAAGTTTCACTATAAGCAATATTACTTAACAATTATAATAAGCACATCAAATGCTTTTGAATAATATGTACCAATGGTACGATTAAGAATAATAAAATAATTGCAGAAAAATTCACCGACAATTACAAGTAAATGAAACATGTGTTGTAAATAAAATACTTTCCAGCATCCAGTGATCACAAACTTGAGTAGTGATCTGTAGTCTGCACAAATATTTTAACATGTAAATATCTTTTATTATACCATGCACGAGCTAAGTTGAACCAAAAACATGGATTATATTATACCAGTATATTGATGGTGGAAATCGAGGGATCTGATTGGTCTAGACATCGAACTAGCGCGTCTAAAACAAGTGATAATGCACTGCTGGTATGATAATGCACTGCTGGCACGCGTCCAAATTTTGTTCGTCTACGAGCGTTGAGTTGTAGTCCGCCGTGATACTGATAGTGAACTCTTCGAATTGTCAGAGGAGGATTTTCTCTCAATGAGACAATATTTTATGAGAAATTATGAAGGAAATTTCGAAAGCAACCCAGTCATCGCGTATTTGTTCAAATCATCGCCTACTACATGTACTAAGGTCAAGGTGCTAGGCATGCACGAGATCGGTCCCAGCCTCATCGCGGCGCGGCTAGCTGGAGTGGAAACATTGGTGAGCTGTCCTGTCCTGTCATAAAAATGAAGCAAGTGAAAGAGGTTACACTGGCCGACTTACCATTAATCTAAATAGAAATTTGTCTGGGATCCTGTCCTAAATCTGCTGAGGTAACTTCCAGTAATATAAATACATTGTAAATATCAACCTGTCTATCACTTCACCGAGTCACGAATTCGGCCGGGAGCGATCGAAGCGAGTCACGAATTCGGCCGGGAGCGATCGAATAAACCACTTCAAGTTTATACCTTGAGTCAAACAGGTTGTTTATTCATCACTGTGCACTTTTAATGAGCCGATCAATGTACAGATTATCCCTAGAAACGACGAGCAGATAAAATAAATCCAGTCGCTGCACGACGTTCACATTATTGAGGCCAAGATCAGCTGTCTTGAAAAGCAGCGTTATTGTTATGCAAATTAGACACAGAGGCGCATACTATGAAACGAGAAAACGTTAGTTCTTATCTTGTTTCCGATATTATCAATATACTAGTATAATATAATAGCGATAAACCACCCCCTGGGCAAGGTATACCACTCGGTTTTGACCAGTGAACTCAATATATGCACTCGCTATCGCTCGTGCATATATTTCGTTCACTGGTCAAAACCTCTTGGTATACCATCCCCAGGGGGTGGTTTATTGCTTAAATATAAACTACGCTTATTCTAAGTCACCCCTGCGACAGCGCGCGTCTGTGTCACGCGACAACGCATGTCTACGTTACTGGTTCTCCTCTGTTCGAAATATGACTCAAAACGTTCCAAATTGCCAATATTTCCCCGATTTGCCTTTGATATTACTGGCGCTGGTATAATTATGTTATTCTCCAATATTTGTCTTCATTCAGCCGGAAAATACTCGTTACCTAACGGTTGGCACTACGAGTCGCTAAACGAGTAGTGACAAAAACCCCTTAAGTCACTTATAATTTCCTTGGCTGAACGAAGGAAATATTGGGGAATACATTAATTACACCCATTCTATAACCGATACCTTTGATTGAGTCATAACGGGCGACTATATTTTCCCGCAAATACATGTACTAATATGCTGTATGCCTTTCAAACTTAGGTTTGAATATATATATATATATATATATATATATATATATATATATATATATATATATATATATATATATATATATATATATATATATATATACAAAATCGTGAACCATATAGAAACTCAGTGTTAAGTTATATATATATATATATATATATATATATATATATATATATATATATATATATATATATGTATATATATATGTATATGTATATACACACACACACACACACACACACACACACACACACACACACATATATATATATATATATATATATATATATATATATATATATATATATATATATATATATAATATTCATCATTTTCCTTGTAGAGTTGATATCTGAACCGATCGAAATTGATATTCGGGAACTCATTAATGACAATTCTACGTTTTAAAAATTGCAAGACCTTACCCGTACACTGATGAAATTTGTCTTACTTCAAACATAATGTCCAAGAGTGCAAATCTGATCATGACTCCATGTGCTATTAGCTAGTGGAATTTACCGTCTCGTGAAACCTTACAAATGTGCTTAGTACGATTCGTGTCTCCGTTGGATGGTATTAACAATATTCCCTGGCGTAGCATTTACATCTGACCAGAATTTTGCTGGATACCTTTTGTGACTATAAATCACTCAACTATGTGTTAGCAACAGTTTGAAAGTGATTCGATATTGCTTTTTTTAACTGCATGTACCTCAAGGAACTCCTAATTGTGCGTTTATTTCAACCCCATAATTTTTTTTTTCTCCTTTAAAGCATAAAAAAGTAATTGTTTGGTTCCGGTTACCCGATCCATCTAGTTTTTCACTGCCGACCCCAATGTGTTTACGTATTCTAGAAAATAGAAAAAATGTGAGGTCTCAGAAAGAAATAGTGGATGCGGAAACTGACGTCAACTTATAAAGACTCTCTAAACTGTTCTTCCAATCTACCCCACCTATTCTAAAATTGAGCGTAATCGGAACCACACAATTTTATTTGTTCGGCCTAATTGGAAGTCCTTGAATTCATGTTGATGCAACTTGTCTTGTTCTTGAGTTTATCAAATAATCTACAACAACAACAACAACAACCAAAATAACAACAAAAACAACAATAGCATCAACAACGACAAGAAGAACAACGACGACAACAACGACGACGACGACGACGACAACAACAACAACACCACCAACAACAACAACAACAACTCATTTAAATCTAATATAATAGCTGCAGTGGATGATGAGGTGAATAGACGTGCAGTCACACATTTAAAGGCTTTTTGTTCTTGTAATCTTTTAGGGACAACGGCCTATATCGTCATTTCTTCATCAGTGGCAGTTATGGTGGATGTTCGGGTGATACAGGATGGGTAGTTATTTGTGATCCTACTAGTACAGTGTGTTCATGGGAACAACAGACAAGTAGACCATCTTTTCTGTATAGTACTGCTAGCACATACTCAAGCTGGCAATCAGGTATTGCAACCACTTATTACCATCCGATGTGTATTACTATGTAAAATACGCACTCGTTACCTTTGAAAATGAATGCCTTTAAGTAGTACACTGAATCCACAAAACTTTCAAAAGATGTTTATTAAATTCGTGAGCAAGTGTGAAACTGAGATGGCATAGGGAACGGTTACCTCCAGTGTGTTACATAACATATCGTTGGTCGATACATGTGTATTTGTACTTTTTCGACCTAAACCAGTTGTTCTATATGGCTTTGTAACGTTGTTATTGTTGTTGTAAAGATTCAGTTTGTTTCATCGTACTAGTAGTATATCATGACTAGATAATAGATAACTACACGTCTACGTGTAATACAGGTCGACGTCAGCGTGACTTGACCATGTTTCCCAACTAAACCCTACTTAGCACTTGCGATTTTCTGTGTATTTTGACCTGTTTCTATTTCATGCACAACAAACAAAAATAAACAACACCCCCCCCCCTAAAAAAAAAAATTATTGATGCAACGAACTTTAGTTTTTAGATTATTTACCTTTACCCGTTGCACATACATGGATTGTGAACTACGTACATGCGGATATAATATAAGTTTAACGTATACAGGTGTGTACGCGACGCAAGTCGCTGTCCTTCGAAAAACACGAATTATCACACGTAAATTTGACACCGAAACACGTATCGACACCGTGTTAAAGGTCACGCCTGCCACCAGCAAGTCGTGCTGATGACAAGCCCTAGTCACCAGCATGCATGTACCTGAATCTATTGGTTGTTGAATTCCGATTCGTGATTCTGAATATAAATTCATTGTGCATCTGGAACCGACTTACTTAACTGAATATTGATCTAAATGTATTTGTGGATTGTAAACGGGTTAAGGATTTAATTCGAATCGAAAAAGAACGTTCAAATTGACAAGAATCATAATGGATATTTATGTTTTATATCTTTTTATTACCCAGGATCAGCACTGGCCGATGTTATGGCAATACTTTTCAAAGAGGAAGGTACGTTTTGCGTTTTTATAGATACATTATTTAAAACTGTTTGATAAATGACATCACTATCCTGTAAAGTGATACATGACAGCTGTCTTTTTCCAATCCAAGGGGTTATTAACAATATTAACATGCGATACTTATATATAATCCCATGAAATCAATGTTAGTTTTAGGTCCTATAATGTTCAGAGTATAATTCCGCGGACTAATACAAATTCGAGCCGGTAGGCTTGTTGTAGTCCATGGAATCATACGAGGAGCATTATGACGTAAAACTAGCATTGATTTCATGGGCTTATATATTTATCACATAACTAAGTATTCCCCCATACCTTTCTAAAAAAGTGAAGCGTATTTTACGAAAACTGCATCGTTTCATCGCACTATATTCTTCATCGTGTATAAAAAAATGGCGCTCGACGGCTATGCAAATTAGGTAATCACGTGACCTGTCGCGAGCCCAAGCTTACCTAAACACGGTATAGGTCAAACTTTTCTGTGGTTTCTCAACCAAAATTATCAGTTATAACCTTGCGATGTGCATGTAATATCAAATTAAGTTTAAAACGTAAGTAGAATTTGTCTGAATACGACTTTTGTCCCATCATTTTAATCATATTTGCTCGGGATGTGTAAGTTTGGAGCTCTGAGCTCGACGGAAAATCGGCAGTATTAAGCTTGCCAGCTGCTCAATCGATCGTCTACATGCTTGTTTAATAGATAGAATAAAATTTATCAAATAAAAATAAAAGTGCCACTACATATCAATCCCATGCCACCCAAGGATATATATGTAACGCAATGTGTGCATTTACAATTTGAAAGCATATAATTATTACGATAACTTGATTGTAGCGAAGGATTGGCAGGAATACTCGAACAGTAGGGAGTAAAAATAGTTCGGTAGAACAGGGGTGATATGGGTTTTGATCTGCCCTGTTTGACGTCACACAGGTGAACATTTGCACGTATTTATGTGATAATTATATGCAACTAATTATCAAATGAACACTTATTTCATATTACGCAGATGACACCTCAGCAGACCTGTGTGAAGCTGGATGGACATATTATGGTAATGGTTGCTATAAAACTGTTGAAGAGACCAAAACATGGTATGACGCCTACGCTGCCTGTCGTGCTCTCACGAACGAGTCTGATCTAGTTAGCATTCACAGCTCTGGTGAAGCTAATCACGTGCTCGCAATGTCAAGGTAAGAAATGTTTCTACAAGCATTAAGAGGCTGATTAAACTCGATTTTTAATAATCTAATCAACTTTATTTTATTCAATATCATACTTAGTAATATTATTTTGCAGCAATATCATACTTAGTAATATTATCGGGCAGAATCAATTATTTTTAAAATTTCATGTCTTGGGCTTCTTTCCTTTAAGCGAATAGAATCACTGTGAGGCAAAGAAATACACAGCGTAGGCGATTGTGAAAGGTGTTGATATTTGTGTGTGTATATATTTGATTTCCAAAAACTTGTTATCCCATCAGTTGTACTGTCGTAGTTATAAGTTATATATAACTACATATATATAACTAACTATATGTAACACATATATATATAGTTATATCTTAATATATACATATATACAATGTATATAACTTTATTATAAGGACGACTTCGAACTTTTGCTATCTGTCCTTCGAGTATATATATATATATATATATATATATATATATATATATATATATATATATATATATATATATATATATATATATATATATATATTTATATATCATTTACATTTCCGACAACATTTACAGTTGTTGAGGTTTTCAGTATTGGGAATCTGTTTTTGTGTGTGGAATATTTAAATTATCAAAGAATTCCTTAGATAATTTGTTTAAATGTTGTAAATATGGCACCTCCTTCGCCATATTTACAAAATATATTTATATTGTCAAAAATATACATTAAAGTTCCGAAAGACAAATTTCCTTTGATTCATTGATTTTACTACCATGTTCTGTTTGAAACTAAATCATTGCAAAATTTTTCATCACGTGGTGGTAAGAACTAGCACGCTCTGACAAATTACCAAACAAATAATGCGAAACGAAAAGTTTGTTACACACGTTCATGTTCACATTTATAACAACGGTGTTACTCACTATGTGTAAATAATGTACAACAGATAATGTTGATTAGCATCACACATCACAACCATTGTTTGGGGCAAAAGTATGATCTACGTGTCATAAAATAACGGACTTGGGAAGATTATAGGTATAGTATCGAATTCTTACCATATGCTTTACGTAGGATTCAAATCTAAACAAACCACAAGCAAATCTCAAAATCTACAAATCTTGCTCGATAATAGTGGATCCATAAATTCAATTAAGCCCTTTTTTTAACTCGCTGCTGAGTATTGAAAAGTATTGAAATAGCCTTACGAATATCTATTACGACGGAAAACAGTGTTGGTATCTAATAAATATACAGCCACTTGATTTTGGTTATTTTGTTCAGAAAGGTTACTCATCGATATTCAAAATTCAAAAACAGTTGATTTCTGCTCAACACGTGCAATATGTCAGTTATCCCAATCATTCCATGAACCTCGATCGTAAATATATTAAAGTCAAGTGGGGAGACAATTACATCACATTTTATATATATATATTAAGCCCAATTGAATTTTTCACAACTTTTGGAGAGAATTTCAAATTCAGAACGGGTATTGGTGCTACAAGGTCTTAAGTCTTGGCTGTTCTGGTGGACGACATTGTCAATCCAGATAGCGAAGTCTCTGGGTGGTTACTGGAAAGACAATATATTCATATATCAATTGTCTATAATTCAGATGGACTTATGTGGATGACACATACTGGATCGGCTTACACGATATTGATAGTGAGAATGATTGGAGTTGGACTGATGGAAGTACTTTTGACTATTCAAACTGGTATTCAGGTGAACCTGATAACAGTAAGTGCTTTATATATATATATATATATATATATATATATATATATATATATATATATATATATATATATATATATATATATATATATATATATATATAATATTATAGTATATCAGATAGTCTTGTAATCTACATTGTGTATAAACCCTTACACCCTACAATAGACTCACCCAAACAGGAATGTACTATATATCCATATCAGTTTATAAAACATGAGTAAGTTTCGACCATTTCTTCGAGGTGTGCTAATAACAACGCATCCCCATGGTGGGGCAAAGGGTTCATTTAAAGCGCCCTGGGCGCCAATGCAGCTCAGTATTAACAGTAATTCAAAAGTAGACAGTAACTATTTCAACAGCTCTCTTTGTCTGTTAATACATTGAAATTTGTGTAAAATCACGTTTTGGGCAATGGCTAATTAGTGCAAGTTAAGATTAGTAAAACATATATTGCTATTTCTCAAATAGAGATCTGCGTTTGTGCTTGTATAATTTGCAATTGAATATTGCTGTGTAAGGATATATCTATGTAATGTATCCCCGTGACTTCGATACTTATCTTTGCTCTTTCAACGTTTTCAATAGTACCATACATTTAAAAACATATCGACTTAGCTTCAAAATTATCACAAAAGAGCAATTTAAATAATTTTGTAAGAATTTTAATAATGTTTCAGTTTTTGTCGTAGAGAGGCCTGATGGTTTTACGACAGTGGTTCGTTGTATATTAATTAAATCATTCACATATAACTTATTATTATGTAAAATCGTTAAGTTTACACTCTATTCCCCTTATAGGTGGCGATACTCAAGATTGTACTGTTTTACTATGGAATACAGACGCTACTTGGAGTGACGTTGATTGCAGTGGAAACTATAAATTCATATGTAAATATCCATTGGATGTAGGTAAGTAAGGTTGATTACTCGGATGGAATTCGGCATAATTTGGCATACACGTACGTGAAGTATTCATCTTTACGGCAGTTGTTAGAGCTGATTGGTTTTGCTAGCTTTATTACAAAATAGGTCAAACGTCTTTAATTTCATCTAACTTTGTGAATATAATGATAGCATCATGGCACATTTCACATATGGACATATTGCATAATACTAGCTAATTTATATAATAATAGTATTTTATTCATCAATATTATCAATGGCTCTTTTCTGATGCAATGTAATATTGTGATACATATGGTCTATGGATATGAGACTCAATGCTTTCATAATACAGACTAATTTGCATAATGAAAGATTCTATATATCTTCAATAGTATTTTAAAATTGGTAAATGGCTCATATTTTAATATATATGGCCTATAGATATAATGCGTGTAGCTTTCATATTACAAAAGAATTTGCATAATTAATTATTTTTACCAAGTGGGAGAGAAATCATAAATGCTTTCTCAGAATGTCTTAAAACTCCTGGATATTATGAAAATTAACTTTAAGCCTATGTGACTCGCGTATGCATATGGCATCAATAATTTGCATAACTAGTCGCCCTTCTTAACCATACGAGGGACTAGGTTCTTCTGGTCGGCCAGATTTTAGCCTGAAGAAGACCTCCCGTAGGTGGTCGAAACGTTGGTAATAAAGTGTTTCAACCGTAGACAACCGGACTTGTGGTTTTATCAAACCCAATATATTTTACATCAAGTCCATGTCTCCCAATCGATGCATCCCTTTTGTAGTTGGACTGAGTGCAGTTTTTATTACAAACTCTAACTGATTGATTAATTACCTAACATACCATTTAGAGGTTTTCAAAATTTCAAGTCAAAGTAACAATGTAGACATGTACATTATATTATTACGCTGTCATAAAGATATGAACATGGCTTGCCTCTTATAGGTCTACCTTGCATAATCAATCCCCAAATCAAATGAATTTGAACCCGGTATGTGACGTTTTATGGGAATGGATAACATTGATTACAGTTTGAGTTTACTGTCAACGAACAGGAATCAAACAAGTTCATTCCATTCCCGTTATGGGAGGAATTTACTGATTTAAAAACATTTTCTCAATGAATTTCAGCTTCGTGTGGTGAATGGCTACGTAAAGGTTATACTACTGACGGCTATTACACAGTTGATCCTGATGGACCTTACAATGGTGTAGATCCATTCCGTGTTTACTGTGATATGAATAGCGCCAATGACGGTTTGTAATATACCTAGTATCGTTACCTTTTTGCACTTTTCTTCTAAAGTGAGGTACACTCGTGTTTTCTATGAGCTTCCTATCCAGAGAGACCGTAATTTCTATATAGCTATTTCATATTAGCCACATGGCATAAGCATACGCACAATACGTCATGTTTGTAAATGTTCTTTACAATGGTGTGCACTGATGTCTTCAACAATAAACAACAACAGCAACGTCAACTACATCATCATCATCATCATCATCATCATCATCATCATCATCATCACCACCACCACCACCACCACCACCACCACCACCACCACCAACAACAACAACAACAACAACAAAACAACAACAACAACAACAACAACATTATGCATGTTTTCTTCCACTCATCTCAAAATCTCAAATTTCATAGGATTTACTTAATCCATGACACCAGGAATATTTTAATTTGTTACAATTTTTTTCTCTCCAGCTATTACTGAGATCCACCACTATCAAGAAACACGAGGCAAAGTGAATGGTTATGAAACTATCCTGTCCTACGCCGTTGATGTAAAGTATAAATTTGGAGTGACAACGAACCAAATTGCAGCTTTGATAGACATTTCTAATAGTTGCTCACAATATCTTAAGGTAATTTCCTCTGCTTCTTGGTGTACGAAAGCTACAAAAAACCTATAAATAATTTATTAAAACTGTATTCGGGAAGAATATACGGGGTACGCATGTAAGCTTATATGATTAATTAACTTTATTTTAGTAATGCAGACATCGGATCTAGAAAATATCGCTATCATAACTACACAACATGCCTATGACAATATATTTTCCTGTTTATTCTAAAGGCAGTTGTAATTACTTTTGTAAATGGAGTGACGTTAAGACGATGCAAGCACGTCATGATAAGCGTCCCACTTCTTTTACAGTACGAATGCTATGGGTCAATATTAAAACATGGTGGGTCGAGTCAAGGTGCTTGGTATGACCGTGATGGCAACATGATGGCAAACTGGGCAGGAGCCTCGACTGGACAAGCAAAGTGCGCTTGTGGTGCCGCAGGTAATGAAACAATTAACCTTACAGATACTTGAAATCACTCGTTAGATATTATTGACAGGGATATTATAGAAGTCACAGTGACGTGATCATATTTGTGTATTTGGGGTGTAATGCCTACATGATCCCAGTGTACCTGTTATCTCCTAACTGCTATGTAACAATACCTTTAGTCTCTATCAAAGTATTATGACGGCGGATTTTGAAAAAAAACACGATAGGCATATGAACTACCAAATTCACAAAGAGAACACATGAATAATGTCGCATAATAACGGAAGGTAGGCCATCGGCTATTTAAGATAGACACAAATCTAAACTATTGTTGTTGCTGCTATAAATTAGTTTTAAAGCTTGGCTATGATGTACTCTACATCTTTGGTACGCAGAGTGTTTTGGATGATGAGGAAACAAAGAGTCGTTTGAGTCCCAAATTAAACAGTTTCGTGTACCATGTCTAATCTCGAGGTATATCTTTGGTTTGGTATATTCTCTTGTACCGAGTCACGTGTGCACTTAGGGTGTGTCCCTACGCTAAGGATTTTTTTATCAAGCAACTAGCTAAAGATGGAGATCAATAAAAAGAAATTAGTACAATAGAGTACAACAAACCATAATATACTTTCGGACTACACATGATGAAACCTTTGCATCACTTAATATCAAACTGGTTTTTTTTTAATATCCAAAAATGACACAAGAGTATATAAACACCCTATAATCAACTTGAAGATATAAATACTGAACACGGTTGAATTTGTCACGAGAGGAAAACGCGTTATCACAGAGCCGTCGCCCGACAGCGGCTGCAATTACATCAACGTCCGTTGCAAGCTCGGATCAGCATGCGACAATGATCGTTCTATGTTGTGTTAGCTTGCCAATAGTTTAATTACCGTTGTTGTATTGATTGTGTTTAGTAATGAAAAGTACGTGACGTACAACTCTAATGAATATTTGGTTCCAGTAGATACGTTTGTCAGTACCTTACAACACGACTTGTTATGTGCCTGTAGGAAACTGTGCAAACAGTGTGGCCACATGCAATTGTGATAATAACGATAACGTTTGGCGTGAAGACAGTGGAACTATTTCGGACAAAGACTACTTGCCTGTTACCAAAGTTGCATTTGGTGACACTGGCGACGTTAGCGAATCAGGGTATCACACTGTGGGAGCACTGTATTGCGAAGGAGAAGCATCTAGTAAGTATGTGATTTATATGTCAATTTACGTACTAAGAGCTTCAAACATCTTGAAACTCATGGCTAAGGCCAGCTGTGTGAACAAAGAAGAAACTCCTGACACTGTTATGTCTTACAATTCTTCAACCCATTACTAAGTGCCCAACATGCAGCAGGTCTCTTTCTACTAGTTTACCATGACCTATTTTAGATTGCGCGATGCAGGTTGGTGAATATTTATTTTCTTTGTCTCCTGCATACACTAAGCTAAGATATGTCTGCATCGCTAAAGGTAACTTTGAATAGCAATAATGATTGAATGAAGCGGTCAAAGAAAAGTTAACAAAATTACTGCAATAAAACAACTATCGACAGTTTACTTTGTCATGTTTTGAATAACAAAGCATTGATTGTCATTACAACAGTTTTAAATCTTATCTTATAATTATTCTATCTTTCACAGACATCATAACAAGTCGTACAGACTTTCATGTGATACCGGAGAGTTATATTTACAGCCAAGATGTTGAAACACTGTACGGCAAAACCACTGCCGAATGTGCATCCGAATGTGAATCCAGGACTAGTTTCACATGCCGATCGTTTGATTATGATAGTGTTAATAGTAACTGTATCCTTAGTAACTATAATAATATTATGTCCGGTGGTGTTTCAAGTCATGGCAACTACGATTTATATATAAGGAAATGTAAGTATGATTGAATATAGTTAATAAGATGAGAGAGAGAAAAAAGCTATGTGTTTCGATAAAATGGCCTAGGAAAATAGAGCAGGCAGGTCCGGATTTCATTTTATTTTATTTTATTTTACTTTAATATATTTTTTTTGTATGTTTACC
Source organism: Glandiceps talaboti (assembly GCF_964340395.1). Classification (NCBI taxonomy): domain Eukaryota; kingdom Metazoa; phylum Hemichordata; class Enteropneusta; family Spengelidae; genus Glandiceps; species Glandiceps talaboti. The sequence continues at coordinate 7,387,591 of NC_135556.1, read as the reverse complement.
CTTTTAATTGTTTTTAGTTTTGAAGAATATTGCTTTGACCGAAAAAAACCAAACGGAATGTCGGTCGGAATACTCTTTTTGTGACAAAGAATTTGTGTTAAATCATAGCTGGACCCTCCGTGGGCGTTTAAAAAAAAATGTTTAAAAAAAAATATTTAGGGTCGGCGGCTTTAACTAGATTCGGAAACAATTATTTTTATTCTATTTTGAAACAAATTTACATACAAAATATTTAAATGAGTGAACGAGTGGATCAACCAATCAGTTTATGTAGTATACTGAACACAAATATCCAGAAAAAGACCTGTAAAGTATATTTAACCTGTTGTACCCTGTGTCATACAGCACCATGCAGCATGTATGCATGGGGTGAGGGGGGGGGGGCTTAGCTTTTTTGTTCAGTATATAAACAGATGAGCACACTATCACATGAATTAATTGACCGATGAATACATGACACTCTACCAATTTATCAATAAATTGTTCTAACATCCTACCGTCTAGACAATCAACCAATCAACATATCAGATATGTATAACCAACACTCCAACTACCGGCCAACCTAGCTACCAACCACCAAAATAGCACATCTTCGTAACAGTCCACTTAATATTAAACGATCACTTTGTAAACAAGTAAATTTATCCGAAATGCCAACCTACTGTGAGAGTGGATAGCTTATATCAATTTTTTTTCAACGATTACAGTTTTAGTCTTCGTTTGCCAATGGCTTGGTTTTCGATAGTACTACGGACGTGTTTAATGTTGTGTTTTTTAAATTTTTTTATGTTTTTTTTACAGTTGATGCGGGTGGTGATCCGTTTACTGGTAAGTCATAGATATAGATGGTATAAAGTTGACATGCATGTTTTTGTTTTGTTTTGTTTTGTTTTGTTTTGTTTTGTGTTTCGCTTTGTTTTGTTTTGTTTTGTTTTTGGCAATGCTTTGTATACAAATTACACGAGTTGTTCTTACGATATCAATTCTATCCACTCTCTCCAAAAGATCTAACGAAAAATTATCATTTTTCAGAAGTGTATGTTCTTTTATTCATCACATAATTATATCATAGTCTTAACTAGACAGGCTATTGCAATCTTGATGCGCAGAAATCAAAGGTTCCTGTTATTACCCAAATAATTTCAAAATTAATCACACAGTTGTTATGTGTTATCTGTCTACTAGACACAGGTAATTGCGATTCTGGATGGGCAGAGTACGACAGTCATTGTTATTATCCGAATACAAACACAATGACTTGGTTAGATGCCGAGACATGGTGTCAAGGTTATGGAGGTGGGTCGCTAGCTTCTATGTTAATTATACTTATGAATTACAAGTAAAACAAAGTCACAACATGAATGATACACTAAAATGGAAATCTAATTTAGCCATCTTTGGTATCTGGGTGGACAAGGTCTCGTCAAAGCCGCATCTCTTAGACATCTTGCGAAATTAAACCACAGACAGACTTGTCTGTGGCGAAAAAATAAAAAAACTACTAATGTTGTTTCTGTTAGATTTTGTTGACGTGCTACGCCATCATCTTATCAGGTCGTCGCCAATTCGTATAAAGTGTAACACATATACATTTTCCAGGCATGTTCTCGAATTCAAATGTAACAATTCCACTTCCGTTTTGTCAAACGATAAGTTATAACAATGTTTAATATAATTGTCAAGCCAGATAATAATATGTAGCAATAATAGCAAATATTTTGGCGAGATTATTTTCTATTAAAACTACTTTCCAATGTAAAATAAAGGAAAATTTGTCTTTGAATTTATGCAGTGTTGCAAGGAAATATAAATAAACAAATAAACAAACAAACAAACAAACAAACACACATACATACATGCATGCATACAAACAAACAACAAACAAACAAACAAACAGACAGACAGACAAACAAACAAACAAACAAACAAAAGAATAACGCTTTCTGTTGATGCAAATTCATTTTTGTTTGGTACATAAAATACCACACTGAGTTTTTGGATATATTGTCTAACTATACTTAGATACAACCATGTTTTGATATTTTAATACCTTCCTTTTTATGTTGATGTTTGCCACATAGGCCACCTGACAGCCACCAGCAGTGCCAGCGAATACTCATTCTTAAGGCAGATTTTAAGATGGACCGCATCTTCTACGGACACCTTTCTCATTGGTTACAATGACATTGAAAGTGAAGGTGTGGAAAATTATTTTTTATCGTCATAAACCGATGTCACACGTTTTCACTAAGGAATAACATTAAAGTTTTGTACAAATTGTTAACTTTGATACGGTTGCTGTTTCACTGTGCTTGCTCAGTAATTACAGGTCGCTGATGTTGCTAAAACTGACGTATATATAACATCGACTACTCAATTACCAATTGGATGCCTTGTTGTGTTTGCAGCTGGTAATAAACATGACCACGACCGTACAACTGTTATTTTCAACATTGAATAATAATTTCTTACTTGACTTACCAGGTACCTGGGTAGAGGCCGATGGTACGTCACATTCGTACAGTAATTGGTATAGTAATGAACCAAACGGAGCTGAGTTAGAGAATGTTGTATTGATGTATGCACGTGACTATGATGGTTGGGTTGATGCCAATGTGGAAGCACAATATCAATTTATATGTAAAGCTGATATTGGTAAGTGTGTTTATAGATATGATTTGAACAAGACCTTTCGCTTAGGCGAAAAATAAATGAATTGAGAAGTAAACAAATAAGAAATCAATGAATAAATCACGTACTGACTGACTGACTGACTTACCCATCAACCCACCCACCCACCTACTCACTCACTCACTCACTCACTCCACTGACTGACTGAACATGATAACATGCCTTCGAAAAAATGACAGACTAAGTTTATCAACATGGTGTCAAATCAGGTTGATCAAATAAGAGTATTTGTGTCAATTCATAATTATGAATTCTTTTAAATAAGAAAAGAAAATTCCCACAAAAATATAATTGATATGTGTTTCCACTGATTTCATTGCACACGGAGGTGAAACTGTCGTGTTCCAATATTAATCTTATTATTGTCAAACACATGTGCTAACTTTAAGCTGGCTGCTCACAAATGCGTCTCCGTTTCTCACTCTACGGTGGATGTTTGACCCTCTTTCTAAATTTAAATATTAGAAATACTTGGATATACACGACTACGAGTATGAAAAGTTTATGCTGATTTTCAAATAAAAACTGTACATAGAAATTCAAAGCAATTATGTATTAGAGTGTGATAACAGTAAGAGATGGCATTTCATAAAATCTAGAAGCTGGTTATTTTCGATGTTCATGTTTACCTCATCATGTCACATCTCTGTATTTCATACTATTGTAGAACGTATAGCAAGAATCAGTAACCGATATTGACCATATTTTTCCCCCATAGGAGCATCAGCTATATCCCAACCCACAGTGAATCCAGCATGCAGCTCAGGATGGGTTTCACTTGATGATAGTTGCTACTATTTCAGTTCATCGACCATGACCTTTGATAACGCTCAGAGTGACTGTAAAAGCAATAATGGTGATTTAGCTATCATTGATAGTGATGCAAAGTGGAATTTTATCAGTCAATATATACGATATCGGTACTATACAAGGAACTATTGGGTTGGATTCACGGATACAGCATCAGAAGGTAAGATTATAATGGTCATTTTTGGGTGATCTGATTGGCTTCTAAGTCAGACTGCAGTGAACATGGTAAGAGGTGTAAGAGTTAACAATTCAGCCACTTGCACCAACAGCACATGTACATTAACATATTATTTGATTGACAGGTACATGGGTATGGGAAAACGGTGTAGAAGACAGCAGCAATTCTCATTGGAGGTCAGGATCACCTGACAATTCAGGTGGCAGTGAACACTGCGCTCGTCTTGACCAATACAATGGCTACCAGGATGTCAGCTGTTCATCGTCTAACTATTTCATATGTGAAGACAACTTCTGTAAGTTAATCTGTTGAGAAGTTAAGGTAGTATGCGGATGAATTGAAAAACTTTTACTGTTACTTTGTTCAAGGAACGTCTAAAAAAATCCTAGCAATTTCTTGCTTAAGCAAGCTTCATGCTGGATTGTGTAATTGAAAATGACTTAAATGTTGATTGCGTCTAAACTTGCTGTTCTCATGTATCGCCCAATGTTTCCAGTAGTGTTGACCCAAGTTTAAATCATTTTTCATTGCAGTTTACGCTAAAAACAGTGTGAAAGAGGTGGTGCATACATAGGGTAGATCTGACCAATAGCTCACTAATAGACTATACAGGTTGTCATAGAAACAAATTCTCACAGATCGGAGTGTTATTTCTACTTAAAAAAAACGTAGAAGGGTGTCTGTCCGTGTAAAGTGATGCCGTAAAGAGGTTAATGAATTTACGACAAATCATGTAGTAATTAAGTTAACAAAGACTGTTTTACAACCATCTCTGAGATGGAGATATCTGGTAAATATAGCAATCCACTAAACTATGCATATTGGTTTTAAAATTTACAATGGTTTCCTATCATACAATTAGATTTAACAGACTCGCCTAACAACGTAGCTGTATCGGCAGAGAGCAGTATAGTGGCCACGGTCAGCTGGGGAGATATTCTACAACTAGACGGTCAAAATTCTGACATCATCGGATATACGGTATGGAAATTAAAATAACAAAACACCAGTTACTCTGTGAACTCAATAAATGTCGTGACTTGTATTTATAGACACCGATCTTTTTTTATAGATCTGTACAGTTTAAGACAAAAACAAGACTGGTTCATGTTAGTGTGCTAATAATCACTTTTGGTATAGGCTAATGCAATTATATACTTTGCGGACAATCATATTTTCTACGACACAAATTCACACCATACTTTACAAGGGTATTCAATTTTCTCTACCGAACTTGTACTGAACTTTGGTGTTTCGTTTCAGCTCAATTACTGGGTAAGAGGTGCACAAAGTTCAACACTGATAACAGAAACAATCTCATCACCGTCTACGTATTCGATAACACTGGAATCATTGGAGCCTGCCACGACCTACGATTTTTACATGACAGCTTACAACAACATGGGTGATGGACCAACTACTGAGAATTTCAATATCACCACCAATGCACTTGGTAAGATATTTTTATGACATACCACGACTTTATTAGATACTAGTCTATTGCAACGAGGGGTGGCGGGGGGGGGGGTGACGGCAACATGTACCAAATTCATCTTAATCATCCAGTTGTCAGTCAATCTAAAAAATGTTATCTTTAGTAATATGTCTTACTAAAAGACAAGTGATTATGATATGTATGTATGTGTCTGTTTGTGCGTCATTTATAAAAACTAAACTACGTGGATTGATCACTTGAATCGCATACGTATTACATGATAGCAATATATTTTAATGTAACTGTTAATATTTTTTCCATCTAGAAATAAGCGGTTCCAAGTATATAGTCCGTGTCTATCGGAAGACGGCTGGCAAGTATTTATCAGGACATAAGATTGAAACGGTTCAAGTAACCAGTCTCCTTCATTGTGTCAATATGTGTACAGCGACTACCAACTGTCAATCAATCAACTATAAGGACGATTCGGCAGCGTACAAAGACTGTGATTTAAATGAGGAAGTTAAGGAGGCCTACCTGAATGACGTCAATGATGATGCTGGTTATATCTACGCAGGGGTGTAGCAGCACCAACAAGACATGGCTGACATGTTTTCATGCATGGACTGTCTGGAATGCTCACATGTAATAAAACGTATTTCAGAATACCGTTCAGCGGTTCTGTATGATACGACCACGCATAATTATAAATCAATAAATAACTGCAAAGATCTCAATTTGTTGCTACATTTTTACCTTCCGTAAGGAAGGTGATAATATACTGATGAAGTGTGTGTGTGTGTGTGTGTGTGTGTGTGTGTGTGTGTGTGTGTGTGTGTGTGTGTGTGCGCGCGCGCGCGTGTGTGTGTGTGTGTCACCATTTCCGAAAAAACGGCTGCATCAATTCAAACGGAATTTCATAGACATGTTCCTTAGGGTAATGGCCAGAACTGATTAGTTTTAGTAATAATCGGATGAATATTAATGACCAATTTGAGTAATTAATCGATCGAACGAGTATAAAGTTGGCGTCAGACTCAGATTCAAGTAGCGTTATCTTATGAACGTTATATTGAGCGTCAGATGGCCTCAGACCCGAATCTGAATCTGATGCCAACTTTATACTCATGCTCTACATAGCTCTACACTACTTAGAAAGACTGTTTTCAGGGGTTTCATGCCAACCTTATTTTGTGTTTCCCTTGGATCTGCACTCTGCATTGGCTGCACAAACACGAGAAAAAAGAAGAGCGAGGCAGGGTATTTAAGTGATTCAAACTCACCAGAAAACAATTTTTTTTCTTGGCCTTAAAATAGGTTTACAATGAGCGCGGAGTTCACAAACAGGTGAAACATTTATCATCGTTTCAATTTCGTCAAATATGGACTTATCATTTTCAAATTTCATACACTGATGCGCAGATGAATAAAGAGAAATCACGTCTTTTTAGATTTTCGATTATCCGAACGCTTACGGGAACATGTATTTAGTTCGGATATGCGGTCAGTTCGGATGCGATCTGCATCGAGATGGGAAGGGGCGGGGTCAAAAGGTCGCACTCATACAGAATGAACGTACACATACGCTGCATATCACACTTACACATGTTACATGCACTCTCAGACAAATGAAACGTACCATACTACATAGAAACCTTTTTAATGAAATGTACTTATTTAATACTAAAACTAAATAAAGAGTTGAATATAATAGGAACGCGACATTGTGAATTGAATATGTGTAGAAGAAATAAAAAAAAACGTATTTACAAGAAAGACGACGACATTGTGGACAGCTGATAAGAACGCACTGTTGTCATGGTTGCATCTATAAATAGTGTTTACTGACATGTAAATATAATCAAATTGTATCAATATGTGTACAAACGATGTGTCCGCAATTTAGCCACTCAATGAGGAAAAAAAATAAAGTTCAGAAAAACCAAGTAAGGGGTTTCTGTTTCATTGCACGGCTGTCTGCTGCTTTTCTGTGTAAACTACGGAGCAAACAACTGGGTAGGTTCACAATCAGGCTGCGACTCTAGCCATAACAAACGCCGAAAAAACCGTAGCTGCCGCTTCGCCGTGCGATGATACCGGTTCACACGGGACATCGTTTTCTTTATCTTCAGTTTCACTATCAATTTTAGTGTCAATCTTAGCATCGTGTAATATCTCTTCATCATCATCAAAAGTTTGGTATCCGGGGTCTGCTTCATTCATAGTAAGCCAGTCCGAAATTTCCTGTCTGTCAGTGGGAGCGATCTGGTCAATCACACCAGCATGTTTTCGTTGTCGACGTCATCGGATACTGTTTCACCGACCACTAGTTGTTACGATCGGTTCTGTAACGGCTTCATCAGGGATGTTCAACTTGAGTTTGTGCCATGCATTGCGGAGAGTGTCTGCTGTCAATGCATTCCAGGATTCCGAAGCTGAAAAAGTTTTACACCGTTGAAAATCTTTATTGGAAAAAGAAACGAAACTCCTTTCACTTCTGACCGAAATCATCTTTTCGGTATCACAATCAATGGTCAACAATGCCGTAACAGATATAGAGCTAAATTTCTTGCATAAATCCTTTCGGAAGGCATTCAATTTAAATCTGGTGTCGATATAAAATAAACCATTTAAACGTACTGCAACTAGATGTAGACAGGCGGGCACCAATGTTTTGACTACTGCATTTGATATTTGCGCCGAGGCACGTAAGTTCATTTCGTCTAGACAAAATGTTGCAAGAAACTGTATAGTGTCTGTGTGATTAATGTCAAATAAAGTCGCTGTAACAGGTCAGAAGAATTGGTAAGAAAACAAAGTATGAAAAAATAACATTTGAAAGCATATGTATATAACTTATATTCATTTACAAAAATACCCGAAATTGTATAACTAATTTTAATTACGAATGTAATTACATCAACATTCATTGATCCCCTGGGCATTTTACATGAATATATGTATATATCGCAACATGTTTTAATAAAAGTTGTACTTTGTGTACCTGGTTGTCGATGGGATCATATGACATTGTTGTAAATACTCTTCTCACGTTTTGTGAACTTCACACAAAAAGTTGTAGGGAATGTTCAGTTAGCTACATGCCGCGCCACAGCAAGTTCCACTCGTACCGGATCATACGAGCATACAGGTAATATCTCAACAGACATAGCCTTATGGTTCGCCAGTTACCACGCTAAATAGGAATGGTGTCTCTTTTCCTTCTAAAGCCTTTCTGGTCTTTATTGTCCAAACTCTTATTTTAAGAAATGGTTTACATTATTAATATTATCATTAAACAATAATGTCATAATATCTTCTGTCTGATTGGATAATATAAACTAATAAGGATGACGTCATCTGTGATAATTAAGTTAAAAGATATCGTGTACGAAATTCTAACTTATCGTATACTAAGATCACGTTTTCTTAAAAATGTTATGTGACATTTTACACTCAAAGTAATCAATATGTAAATGCCTACGATTCTCTCGCCATTCAACTGATAAAAGGCAGGGTACATTTTGACGCTTCGGACGCGTCCCATGTGTTCGGTTTAGCTTCGTGTGTCCAAACATAAAACACTAGTGTTCAGATCTAGAATGTATGTGTTCTATTTGCTTGTTCTGAACACTTAATTTATGTTCAAAAAACTGTTACAGTGTTCTGATGCGTCTACAGTGTTCTAGTTTATAAGATTTTGAACATATGTTATGCGTTCAAAAATAAAAACACTGTGTTCTAAATCTGAACACATGCGTTCTAGTATTTATACTTATACATCACCTGTCACCAATCTCGCATTCTGATTGGTCGACAGCCCTGCAGATACACAGGCGTATTTTTCACCAACAGCCGTATTTTAGCTTGTTGTATCACGTGATCACCAGTCCCCTTGTAAACAAGCCGAGCAGACAACTAGAAATACAGCTATAACCAGCATTTCCAAATACCAAATTTATTGTCAACCACATGAAATGTCATCGTTGTATACACTGTAACAAGTGTAACTGTATGTTTTGTATCAGAGGGAAACTGTCAAAAGAGAGAGAGAGAGAGAGATTGGCTCAAACCTTACAACTTATTGGGAATAGTATAACTGACATGTTATTTTCGTGATGGTATTGGGATTGGGGATGGGGGTGGGGGAAGGGGGTTCACTCAGGTTGTATAGTTTGTACAGCACTGTTGTTAATACCAATATCCCATTTTATTGCGAGCACTTTACGTTAGTGTAAAATATATACTCTTATTGGGCAATCTGTGACATATGGGACTTGGGCCGTATGATCCCGTTTACACTCAAACAATTAAATGTCATGTGCTTTATAACCTCAATTTAGACCATCTTCCTTTAACAAACAACTTAGGGGGCGTGCTCCTACTGCATTCGGTATTTCCAATGTACATCATAAGCCTATTTCTACTACAGACTATCGATACATTTTGCCTTGAATATCTATACGTTTCAATTGATCACTCTAAGCGCTAGTGTATGCGCTGTCCCAAAGATTCAACCAATACCACGCATGGTCATTCAAATAAATGACATATCACCTTAAATAGTATCATCACATAAATATGTCCGAATCGTCACATGTACATGTATGACTTACGGGACAGATTAAAAAGGTGTCTCAATTTGACAAAAAACGTATATTTATTGCCTAAAATGAATAAACTTGTCAAATGGAATGTCCACAATGACTCTTTTCTGTCATTACCTATATCGTGGTATACCTTTCTGTGTCGGATATTCATTTTGGAGATAAACGATCACTTTTTTGACGACTTCCGATAAGTTCTATAAACATCGCCGAAGACAGAACAACAAACCAAACTAAACTGTGTGCTGTACTGTGTTTGTCTCTGAAAGGACGTTCACCTGTAGTCACTGGTCATTCTCACGTAAAAATCAAATCAAAATGATCTGTTACACGAGATTAACTGCAATCATTGATGAATAGACCACACAACTCACAAAGCTACACTGGAAGTGAATCTTGAGCAAGCCGATGATGGCGCTAATAACAATTCTTACGTTATTGCGTAGTATGTCACGTGACACATTCGCAACACAACCTGAAGAAGAAGAAGCCGTGTAACGATATGTCGTGTAGCCGCAATGACTTTAACGGGCAATTTGACGTCTGAATAATGGCTACGAAGAGAATTTCAGGTAGGAAATGAAACTATGAATAGTTGTTTAAGTTGGTAGGGTGCCTTTTGTTGCAGCGCAATTTGATGAATACTTGTACAGGAACAACATTTTTTATTAAGACAAACCGACGCAGTCACAGTGAAAACAGTGAACTTCGCCTCTCACACATACACACTTCGCCCATGTAGCACACTTCAGCAGCTACCTGTAATATATTTTTACAGCAAATGCAACGAAACACAAACGGTAGTGTCATCTTTACCACGCCATATTTAACAGAGTCGTGGTTCTTGTGGCCATGGTGTTTCACAACATAACCCATTCAACTTTTGACATGTTTAAGCGTGGCACCTGTACGTGTTTTCGTCCTCACTGTTTTACACTTTCAATGGCAGGGACCATATTTCTGACTTCCCATAATTTGCTACGATTTTGTTCTATCGTATTATTTCTCTGCAGGAATTGTTCTGTCTCTAAGCCTGATATGGCTTTCAGAAGTTGGTAAGTATTAAATAGACTGTTATTGATAGTTTCTTGGGCCCTTCCTCTAACACACACACACACACACACACACACACACACACACACACACACACACACACACACACACACACATATATATATATTATATATATATATATAAATATATATATATATATATATATATATATATATATATATATATATATATATATATATATATATCAACATTATAAGGGTACGGTTTCTTCAACATTTGTCACATTCAGTTACGTACACAATAGCAAAGGGACATACACTTGTGACATGTTAATGTAATTTTCTAATTATGAATTATATACCTCGACGTTGGCATAGTGTTTCTAATTCTAAAACTCTTTAATGTATCGCTGTTGCTCCGTCGAAAAATATTGGATCATATTGCAAACACGAAAGTTTCCGACAGTTATTTAGCTAAAAACATTGTAAAGTCTTCGCCACTAATCTACCATTGCAATTAAGAGAGACACAATGTTAATCGATAAACGCTAACGATCAATAATTGAAGGTTTGTTTTAGAGGACGGCTTCTAAAGTTTAAATCGAAAAACCATTCACTTCTTTAACTTCGTTCTTGCAAAAAAATCGAAACTTTGAATAATTCATGACTCGACTGGATACAGACTTGGACTCTGTCCGTGACTCAAGTGAATATAAAATTCATTATATGCGTTTTGTTGAACAAAGCTTTCAATAGGTGTTACTTCTGATACCCCTAATGTTTAAATGATGATATTATGCAGAGTGTCACACGAACTGTCCCAAGGACTGGACGGAATACAACTACTATTGTTACTATTTCAATTCGAATACTTATTCATGGGAGGACTCCATTGAGTGGTGTCGAGCCGAAGTAAATGGAGGTGATCTCGTCAGTATACACAGCAGTGGAGAAAACTCGTTTGTACTTGGAATAATAAATACCCATATTCATATAGGTAAGAGGGTGGTAAGATGAAGTGAAGAGATATGGATTTTTTGGCTGCAACTGTTTTTCTTCTTCAAGCAACCAAAGAAATATACAGTCTCTAATATGATTCAATTACTTATAATGTATAAATACATTATACCTGTTGATGAGTATCGTAGCGTAGTGATAGGTTCAAATTTTGTGCGGAAGTTTTGTTTTAATTATAATGTCTTCAGTTTAGTTTGAGTTGCCACGATATCCATATATGGGAGAACTATTCAACATTGAGCTATAAACTAGGTCATCGATCACAGCAATCACCACATTATTACTTCACTGTACTACATTTATCTTGCACTGTCATATGTGCAAACTCAGAGTTCAAATCTGAGCGATGTAGGCACTGATTTTAGGGTTCGTACCGTAAAGTACACATTCATCACGTTTTCTCACCGAGTTTCATATGTGTACTGTTTGGGGAAAAGATGTTCCGTATTTTATCTGCAATTTGTTCCCTTGTCTTTATACTTCGAAGCACAGACAATTCCTTGTCCGTGCTCGAAGACAAGGTATGTATTTCGTTATCAGTACTAGGACCCACATTTACTGATGTGAAACACAGAGGTTTATTAAACCATAGGCAGTGGAGGTACACTAACTATGATTAAACTGTCGTAAAGATGAGACATATATGTTTATTCTTTACCACTTTATTACTGTACGTTCTTCTCTTTATAAATACAGGATATAATGACCTGACCTCTGAGGGTACCTGGGCATGGAGCGATGATCGGTCTGTTGTGTATACCAGTTGGGGTAATGGTGAACCCAGTGGCAACGGTGGCCTGGGGAATTGCGGTGGACTGAACACAAATGGACAATGGGACGACTACAGCTGTACAGAAACTGCCAGACCATTTGTTTGTAAAGGTAATATCTGTTTGTGTGATGAATAAACTATGTGAATAATTAACCAAGTTGTGGGGGTGGGGGTGTGCCGCCCGAATAAGTTACTGTGTCACGAGAAATATCTAAGGATTGGTGCCTATTTTTTGCTTTAGTCACGGTACAAAATGCAATTATACAAGCGCGACTAAAAACATCGAAAAAGAAAAGTAAAAAAAAACCTACCAACACTGTCTGTCAGCAGTTTAGACGCAATTGTGTCATTGTGGAAATGAAGTATTCTTCATTCTTCTAAGACACACTGGTTACCCCATTTTAAAGTTTTCAACAAGGATGTTCCCTACTCCCAAACAACTTATGGTCCCTTTATAATCCATTGACCACAAACTCATCTCAAGGTAGAGAAACTGGTATCATCTGGAGTCATCTTTATATATATATATGTATATATATATATATATATATATATATATATATATATATATATATATATATATATATATATATATATATATATATATATATATATATATATATATATATATATAAAGATGACTCTCAAAGAAAACCGACACCTTGACAATTAGAACTTTTGATCCAAAACAGTTATAGTTTGAAGCTAAGAATTAGACTGCCGGGTGACGTCATCTCTGCTGCCGATGCCATATTTGTGAATGACATAATACTATAAATTATTATGTCAGTATATTGATGGTGTAAATCTGGAGATGTGATTGGTCATGACATCAAAATAACTGTGCTAAAATTCTGATTTATCACAGTTGGCATGCCTCCAAGTGGCAATAGTATTTGACGGTCGAAGATGTCCTCTACATTCACATGTTTCATACATAGCAAAGAAAATCTCCCGACGGGACACACAGACGGAAGAACAGCGTCCTCACAGTCTATTGTGTAACGGACAAATTAGAATTAGTGGAAGGATCTACAATAATAACAAATTCACCAAAATCACACTCAGATACTTGAGCCGACCAATACCTGCACTCTATTGCTACACTAAACTTCAGTTTGTTTTCCCCATTTTTAAAAGTTTAGTTGCAATTTTCAATATACTGGTATAATATAAATTCAACAGCTGAATCCACATACGCATTCGCTGATACTAATACGTGTATCTGTCGCCAACTGGTCAAAACGTCGGGCATACCATCCCGAGGGGTGATTTATTGCTTGAATATGTAACGGCTCGAACTCACTACTGCTAATTCCGTGAATTCTCTTTTTAGTTGCTAAGGAATGGACGGCAGTACAGACTGGTTGCCTGTGTTCATTTGACTCCAGTCGATATGACTGTGCATGTTGTCGTGATGGTGGATGTAATTGTGGTATATCGTATCCTAACGAATGTGTTGTGTGTGGGGATACAAGTGCCTGTGGTCAAGATTACAATAAACCTAATGAAGGTAAGCGTAAGCTTTAAGGTTGTTTTCATAACTAATATTGAAACAATGCATTCATTGCAGAAGTTGATATCATAATCCAGTATTCACACTGCAAAAGTTGAGTTTAGCATCACTTGGGCTCATAACACCATTAAATCACTAATTGTACGTGTATTGCCAAAACTGAACATATAAGAAATAACTTTAAAAGCCCCTCAAGTTCCAAGTGGTATGATCGCCTTTATAGAAGATAGATTGGGTTTCTATGAGAATGTTCTGGAGATTCGAATGATAAAAATTCGAAAAGAAAGAATTGATGACGATTTCTGTCGACTTCTAGAATGGAGGGTTGTATTCAAAGCTGTGTCTGGTCTGAACAACTTTGATGTTGAAGATATGTGGACTGGATCTAGTACAGAAAATGACGGTGACACCTATGCACCATATATTTCATATACATCAAGTAATTACAAAAGTTCCGAAGTCAATAGTTGGAATACAAATAGTTTCTCTCAGGTAAGTATCATCCTAACTACCCAAGAGCACCATTGTATCATGTACACTCATCAGCCATCAAACCAATCTATCATCATTTAGGCAGTGAGTCGATATTTGAACTCTATCCAGTCTTCGAAATTTAGTCTGGGGTAGTTAATCCGTCTCTCAATCAGACAGTCATTCAATCATTTATTAGTTTAGGTATTTAGTTGGTTAGTAATGTATTTAGTTATTTTAGTTACCTAATTAGTTAGTTAGTCAATCAGTCAGTCGACAGTCATCAAATCAGCCTACTGGTTAGTCAGTCAGTCAGTCAGTCAATCAGTCAGTCATGTAACTATGAAAAAAAGCCTTACGAAGTCAGTCAGTATGTCCAATGGCCAATCGGAAATTTGGTCAGTCAACAAATAAGCCACCATCAAGTTAGTTAGTCTGCCAGCCAGCCAGCTAGTGGCCAGCCAGCCAGCCAGCCAGCCAGCCAGCCAGTCAGTCAGTCAGTCAGTTAATTAAATCTTTTATCATGCAACTTAAATGTTATCACTCGAAAATAGAGAATGAAAAGAATGAAAATTTTCGCAAATTAATTTTCTGCTCTGTAAAAAGAAAGTTTTGTCACAGAAATTGTCGTTTTTTGCTTTGATATTTGTATTTTGGCCAAAAAAAATAATGTCTTGTAATATGAAAGAAACGTTTTATCCTGTATTAAATATTTTGCTCTCAAAAATCCGGCAATTATTTATTCCACAAATTTAGTTTTCTTCTGTCTCTTGTGGGCCATCATACGATAACGCGCAAGATTGCCACTGTTTTCCCCGATCTTCTTTTTATACTGCTTCCAACGGTATAATTATGTTATTCCCCAATAATTTTCTTCATTCAGTTGGAAAGTACTCTTAACTTAACTGTACGGATTGTCACTACTCGTCGAGCGACTCGAAATGAGAAGGGCTCCTTAGGTCACTCGTATTTTCCTTGGCTGCATGAAGAAAACTGTTGGGGAATAAGATCCAAATAATCATATAATTCACTCCTTTCTCGTTCTATATAACATATACAGATAAAGTATGCCTATTTCGATAGCAACGAAGAAGTCATGAGTTTGGTTTTTGATTCATCCGGTACAAGTAAATCAAGTTGGTATTCACTGACCTATCTCAAATATGCACCGTACAGTGATATTTATTCAGCAAGTATGAACTTCTTCTCTATAACCGGGTAAGTAAACGAAACATTCCAATAGTTAAGTAGTGGTTTTGGCATACGTTACGTACGAAATGCATTTTCTGACGTCATCGGTCGAAGTTTGTGATCACGTGACGTTATTCAAATTCTCTCTATGTAATTGTGTCATATCTAGCTCACTGTGTACAGCATTTTACCCACAATCACCCTGATGTATCATCCTTACATAGATATGATGTTCCTTAGTGTAAAAGTTTCACTATAAGCAATATTACTTAACAATTATAATAAGCACATCAAATACTTTTGAATAATATGTACCAATGGTACGATTAAGATAAAATAATTGCATAAAAATTCACCGACAATTACACGTAAATGAAACATGTGTTGTAAATAAAAAACTTTCCAACATCCAGTGATCACAAATCTGTAGTCTGCACAAATATTTTACATGTAAATATCTTTTATTATATTATACCAGTATATTCATGGCGCAAATCGTGAGATCTGATTGGTCCAAACATCGAACTAGCGCGTTTAAAATGGCCGAAAATGCACAGTTGGTACGCCTCCAAATTTTGATGTTCACTGTTCGTCTAGAACGTTGTAGTCCGTACAGGGATATGGATGGGATCGCAAATGAAACCAGAAAATGTTGCTCCTTATCTTGTTTCCGATATTTTCAATATACTGGTATAATATAATAGCGATAAACCACCCCTGGGAATGGTATACCACTCGGGTTTGACCAATGAACTCAATATATGCACTCGATATCGCTCGTGCATATATTTCGTTCACTGGTCAAAACCTCTTGGTATACCATCCCCAGGGGAGGTTTATTGCTTAATTATACCATGCACGAGCTAAGTTTAACCAAAACATGGAATCTATACTACGCTTAGTATAAGTCACGCCTGCGACAGCGCGCGTCTATGTCACGCGACAATTTATCCCTTCAAACATAATGTCCAAGAGTACAAATCCAATCATGACTCCATGAGAGAGTTATGGGTAAGAAATTGTGCTATTAGCTAGTGGAATTTACCGTCACGTGGCTATCTCGTGAAACCTTACAAATGTGCTTAGTACGATTCGTGTCTCCGTTGGATGGTATAAACAATATTTCCTGGCGTAGCATTTACATCTGACCAGAATTTTGCTGGATACATTTTGTGACTATAAATCACTCAACTAATGTTAGCAACAGTCTGAACGTGATTCGATATCGCTTTCTTTAACTACATGTACCTCAAGTAACTTCTATCTACAAATTTTGCGTTTATTTCAACCCCGAAATTTGAGATTATTTTTTCTCCTTTAAGGCCCCAAAAAGTAATTGTTTGGTTCCGGTTACCCGACCCCGTCTACTTTTTCAATACCGACCCCAATGTGTTTACGTATTCTAGAAAATCGCAAAAAAAAGTCTCACGAGAAATAGTGGATGCGGAAACTGACGTCAACTTATAAAGACTCTCTAAACTGTTCTTCCAATCTACCCCACCTATTCTAAAATTGAGCGTAATCGGAACCACACAATTTTTTTTTGTTCAGCCTAATTGGTAGTCCTTGAATGTATATTGATGCAACTTGTCTTGTTCTTTAGTTTATTAAAAAATCAACAGCAACAACAACGACAACAACAACAACAACAACAACAACAACATCAACAACAACAACAACAACGACGACGACGACGACGACGACGACGACAACAACAACAACGACACCAACAACTCATTTCAATCTAGTATAATAGCTTCAGTGGATGATGAGGTGAATAGACATTTGAAGGCTTTTTGTTCTTGTAATCTTTTAGGGACAACGGCCTATATCGTCACTTCTTCATAAGTAGCAATTATGGTGGATGTTCAATTGATGCAGGATGGGTAGTTGTTTGTGATCCTACTAGTACAGCGTGTTCATGGGAACAACAGACAAGTAGACCATATTTTCTGTATAGTACTGCTAGCACATACTCAAGCTGGCAATCAGGTATTGCAACCACTTATTACCATCCGATGTGTATTGCTATTTAAAATACGCACTCGTTACCTTTGAAGATTAATGTCTTAGTACACTGAATCCACAAAACTGTCAAAAGATGTCTATTAAAATCGTGAGCAAGTGTGAAACTGAGATGGCATAGGGAACGGTTACCTCCAGTGTGTTACATAACATATCGTTGGTCGATACATGTCTTTGTATTTTTTCGACCTAAATCAGTTGTTCTATATGGCTTTGTAACGTTGTTATTGTTGTAAAGATTCAGTTTGTTTCATTGTACCAGTAGTATATCATGACAAGTTAAAGAACTACACGTCTACGTGTAATACAGGTCGGCGTCAGCGTGACTTGACCATGTTTTCCCAACCAAACCCTACTTAGCACTTGCGATTTTCTGTGTATTTTGACCTGTTTCTATTTCATGCATAACAAACAAAAATAAACAACACCCCCCAAAAAGTTTATTGATGCAACGAACTTTAGTTTTTAGATTAGTTACCTTAATTACCCGTTGAACATACATGGATTGTGTCCTACGTACATGTGGATATAATCGGAGTTTAACGTATACATGGAAAAACACGAATTATCACACATAAATTATACATATAATAGTTTTGAGGGATTGAATGTGTATTTGACACCGAAACACGTAATCGACGCCTTGTTAAAGGTCACGCCTGTCACCAGCACGACGTGCTAGTACAGTGACAAGCCCCTGTCACCATGCACCAGCATTTAGCTTAGCCTATAAAATGTTGAATTCCGATTCGTTATTCTGATTATAAATTCATTGTGCATCTGGAATCGACTTACTTAACTGAATATTTACAGGTTAAGTGTTTGATTCGAATCGAAAAAGAACGTTCAAATTGACAAGAATCATAATGGATATGTATGTTTTAACTGTTTTATTACCCAGGATCAGCAATGGCCGATGTTATGGCAATACTTTTCAAAGAGGAAGGTACGTTTTGCATTTTTATAGATACATTATTTAAAGCTGTTTGATAAATGACATCACTATCCTGTAAAGTGATACATGGCAGCAGTCTTTTTCCAATCTAAGGAGTTATTAACAATATTAACATGCGATACTTATATATAATCCCATGAAATCTAAGTTAGTTTTAAGTCATATAATGCTCAGAGTATGATTCCGCGGACTAACACAAATTCGAGCCGGTAGGCTTGTTGTAGTCCGTGGAATCATACGAGGAGCATTATGACGTAAAACTAAGTATTGATTTCATGGGATTATATATTTATCACATAACTAATAAGTAACCCCCATATTTTTCTAAAAGTTTAAATCGTATTTAACGAAAACTGCATCGTTTCATCACACTATATTCTTCATCGTGCATGTAATATCAAATTTAGTTTAAAACGTATATACTAAGTAGAATTTGTCTGAATACGACATTTGTCCCATCATTTTAATCATATTAGCTCGGGATGTGCAAGTTCGGAGCTCTGAGCTCGACAGAAATCGGAAGTATTAACCTTGCCAGCTGCTACATCAATCGTCTATGTGCTTCTTTAATAGATAGAATAAAATTTATCAAATAAAAATAAAAGTACGTATCAATCTCATGCCACCCAGGGATATATGTATTACGCAATGTGTTTTGAAAGCACATAATTATTACGATAACTTGATTGTAGTGTAGGATTGGCAGGAACACTCGAACAGTAGGGAGAAAAAATAGTTCAGTAGATCAGGGGTTATATGGGTTTCGATCTGCCCTGTTTTACGTCACACATGTGAAAATTTGCACGTATTTATGTGATAATTATATGTAACTAATATCACATGAACACTTGTTTCATATTACGCAGATGACACCTCAGCAGACCTGTGTGAATCTGGATGGACATATTATGGTAATGGTTGCTATAAAACTGTTGAAGAGACCAAAACATGGTATGACGCCTACGCTGCCTGTCGTGCTCTCACGAACGAGTCTGATCTAGTTAGCATTCACAGCTCTGGTGAAGCTTATCACGTGCTCGCAATGTCAAGGTAAGAAATGTTTCTACAAGCATTAAGAGGCTGATTAAACTCGATATCTTTTTAATAATCTAATCTAATCAACTTTATTTTATTCAATATCACACTTAGTAATATTATTTTGCAGCAATATCATACTTAGTAATATTATCGTGCAGAATCAATTATTTTTAAAATGTCATGTCTTGGGCTTCTTTCCTTTGAGCGAATAGAATTACTGTGAGGCAAAGAAATACACAGCGCAGGCGATTGTGAAAGGTGTTGATATTTGTGTGTGTATATATTTGATTTCCAAAAACTTGTTATCCCATCAGTTGTACTATCGTAGTTATATATAACTACATATATATAACTAACTATATGTAACACACATATATATAGTTATATCTTTATATATACATATATATAACTATTATATATATTTACATTTCCGACAACATTTACAGTTGTTGAGGTTTTCAGTATTGGGAATCTGTTATTTTTTGTGTAGAATATTTAAATTATCAAAGAATTCCTTAGATAATTTGTTTAAATGTTGTAAATATGGCACCTCCTTCGCCATATTTACAAAATATATTTATATTTTCACAAATGTACATTAAAGTTCCGAAAGACAAATTTCCTTTGATTCATTGATTTTACTACCATGTTCTGTTTGAAACTAAATCATTGCAAAATTATTCATCAAGTGGTGGTAAGAACGAGCACGCTCTGACAAATTACCAAACAAATAATGCGAAACGAAAACGTTCATGTTCACATTTATAGTAACGGTGTTACTCACTATGTGTAAATAATGTACAACAGATAATGTTGATTAGCATCACATCACAACCATTGTTTGGGGCAAAAGTATGGTCTACGTGTCATAAAATAACGGACTTACCATATGCTTTACGTAGGATTCAAATCTAAACAAACCACAAGCAAGGGAGCTCGGATACTTGCCTATCTTGCTCGATAATAGTGGATCAATAAACTCAATTAAGCCCTTTTTTAACTCGCTGCTGTGTATTGAAACGTATTGAAATAGCCTTACGAGTATCTATTACGACGGACAGTGTTGGTATCTAATAAATATACAGCCACTTGATTTTGGTTATTTTGTTCAAAGAGGTTACTCATCGATATTCAAAATTCAAAACCAGTTGATTTCTGCTCAACACGTGCAATATGTCAGTTATCCCAATCATTCCATGAACCTCGATCGTAAATATACTAAAGTCAAGTGGGGAGACAATTACATCACATTTTATATATATTAAGCCCAATTGAATTTATCACAACTTTTGGAGACAATTTCAAATTCAGAACGGGTGTCGGTGCTTACAAGGTCTTAAGTCTTGGCTGTTCTGGTGGACGACATTGTCAATCCAGATAGCGAAGTCTCTGGGTGGTTACTGCAAAGATAATATATTCATATGTCAATTGTCTATGATTCAGATGGACTTATGTGGATGACTCATATTGGATCGGCTTACACGATATTGATAATGAGAATGATTGGAGTTGGACTGATGGAAGTACTTTTGACTATTCCAACTGGTATTCAGGTGAACCTGATAACAGTAAGTGCTTTATATATTTAATATATATATATATATATATATATATATATATATATATATAACTCGGTGAGTATCAATCTGCTAAGACAGTGCTCTATACCGCAGTGGCAGAGCGTAATAGTTTTGGTAGTACTGGAACTCTTTCTTGGGTGTAACTCGGAGTTTCACGCATATTGCGATCATCAGACAAGGTGTCTGATGATCGCAATATGCGTGAAACTCCGAGTTACACCCAAGAAAGAGTTCCAGTACTACCAAAACTATATATATATATATATATATAATATTATAGTATATCAGACAGTCTTGTGAACTACGTTGTGTATAAACCCTTACACCCTAAAATAGACGCACCCAAACAGGAATGTACTATATATCCATATCATTTTATAAAACATGAGTAAGTTTCGACCATTTCATACAGGTCTGCTAATAAGAACGCATCCCCATGGTGGGGCAAAGGGTACATTTAATGCGCCCTGGGCGCCAATGCGGCTCAGTATTAACAGTAATTCAAAAGTAGACAGTAACTATTTCAACAGCTCTCTTTGTCAG
This sequence comes from Glandiceps talaboti, assembly GCF_964340395.1. Taxonomy (NCBI): domain Eukaryota; kingdom Metazoa; phylum Hemichordata; class Enteropneusta; family Spengelidae; genus Glandiceps; species Glandiceps talaboti. The sequence goes on along the minus strand of NC_135556.1, from coordinate 7,365,749 downwards.
TTAATACATTGCAATTTGTGTAAAATCACATTTTGGGCATTGGTTAATTAGTGTATTTTAGGATTAGTAAAACATATATTGCTATTTCTCAAATAGAGATCTGCTTTTGTGCTTGCTTAATTTGCAATTGAATATTGCTGTGTAAGGATATATCTATGTAATGGATCCCCGTGACTTTGATACTTATGTTTGTATTGCTCTTTCAACATTTCTAATATTACCATACATTTTAAAACGTATCGACTTAGCTTCAAAACTATCACAAAGAGCAATTTAAATAATTTTGTAAGAATTTTAACAATGTTTCAGTTTTGTCGTAGAGAGGCCTGACGGTTTTACGACAGTGGTCCGTTGTATATTTATTAAATCATTTACATATAACTTATTATTATGTAAAATCGTTAAGTTTACACTCTATTCCCCTTATAGGTGGCGATACTCAAGATTGTACTGTTTTACTATGGAATACAGACGCTACTTGGAGTGACGTTGATTGCAGTGGAAACTATAAATTCATATGTAAATATCCATTGGATGTAGGTAAGTAAGGTTGATTACTCGGATGGAATTCGGCATAATTTAGCATACATGTACGTGAGAGCTGATTGGTTTTGCTAGCTTTATTACAGGTCAGATGTCATTGATTAATTATCGATCAGAATTAGTGAATATAATGATAACATCATGACTAATTTCAGATATTGAGTTAGCATAATACTAGCTAATTTACATAATCGTATTTGATTCACAAATATAATATCAACAATGGTTCTTTTTGCTGCATAGGTAATATTGTGATACATATGACCTATTGATATGAAATTCAAAGCTTTCATGAGACTAATTTGCATAATTAAAGATTCTATATCGATCAATATCTTCAATAGTATTTTAGAATGGGTGAATGGCTAATATTTTGATGGCCTATGGATATGATGCGTTTAGCTTTCATAATACATATAATTTGCATAAACAATAGTATTCATCAAGTGGGAGTGATATTATTAATGCTTTCTCATAATGTCTTTAAAACTTCGTGGATACAATGAAAATTGACTTTAAGCCAATGTGACTCGGGTATGCATATGACATCAATAATTTGCAAGACTAATTGATTAATTACGTAACATAGCGTTTAGGGCTGTTCAAAATTTCAAGTCGATGTAATAATGTAGACACACAATTATACTTTGACGCTGTCATAACGATATGATGAACGTGGCTTGCCTCTTATAATACTAATTTGCATAATCAATCACCAAATCAAATGAACTTAAACCTGGCATGCGACGTTTTATATGAATGGATAACACTGATTACTGGTTGAGGAAAAACAGCATTCAACATGCTTACAATATAATTTACTGTTCGCGAAAGAACATGAATCAAACGGATTAATCCCATTGCATTTTATGGGAGGAATTTACTCTAGTTCAGTTTTTTAAAAACATTTTCTCCATGAATTTCAGCTTCGTGTGGAGAATGGCTACGTAAAGGTTATACTACTGACGGCTATTACACAGTTGATCCTGATGGACCTTACAATGGTGTAGATCCATTCCGTGTTTACTGTGATATGAATAGCGCCAATGACGGTTTGTAATATACCTAGTATCGTTACCTTTTTGCACTTTTCTTCTAAAGTAAGGTGCACTCGTGTTTTCTATGAGCTTCCTATCCAGAGAGACCGTAATTTCTATAAAGCTATTTCATATTAGCCATATGTCATAGGCATACGCACAATACGTCATGTTTGTAAATGTTCTTTACAATGGTGTGCACTGATGTCTTCAACAATAAACAACAACAGCAACGTCAACTACATCATCATCATCATCATCATCATCATCATCATCATCATCATCATCATCACCATCGTCATCAACATCATCATCATCATCATCTCCACCACTTCCACCACCACCACCACCACCACCACCACCACCACCACCACCAACAGCAACGTTAACAACAACAACAACAATAATAATACTACTACTAATAATAATAATAATAACAACAACAACAACAACAACAACAACATTATGCATGTTTTCTTCCAGTCATCTCAAACTTCATAGGATTTACTTTATCCATAACACCAGGAATATGATATTAATTTGTTACATTTTTATTTTTTCCTGTCCAGCTATTACTGAGATCCATCACAATCAAGAAACACGGAGCATAGTGACTGGTTATGAAACTCTCCTGACCTACACTGCTGATATAGTGTATAAATTTGGAGTGTCAATGGACCAAATTGCAGCTTTGATAGACATATCTAGTAGTTGCTCGCAATATCTTAAGGTATTTCATCTGTTTCAAGGTGTAAAAAAGTTACAACACAACCATAATTTAGTCACATTTTATTAGTGAATACTATACGGGGTACGCATGTAAGCTTATCGGATTATTTTAGTAATGCAGACATATCGCGTATTGACAATATCGTTATCATAACTACAGAGAATGCCAATGACAAAATACTTTATTCTCCAGTACATGTACATTGTAAAGGCATTAGAAATTGTAATTACTTTTGTAAATGGAGTGACGTTAAGACGGTGCAAACACGTCATGATAAGCGTCCCACTTCTTTTACAGTACGAATGCTATGGGTCAATATTAAAACACAGTGGAACGAGTTATGGTGCTTGGTATGACCGTGATGGCAACATGATGGTAAACTGGGCAGGGGCCTCGATTGGACAAGCAAAGTGCGCTTGTGGTGCCGCAGGTAATGAAACAATCTACTAAAGATACTTGAAATCACTTAGATATTAACAGGCATATATATATATATATATATATATATATATATATATATATATATATATATATTATAATAGTCACATTTAGATGCTACTATTTGTGTATTAGGCGTGTAATTATGCCAACATGATTCAAATGTACCTGCTGTTATCTCTAAACTGCTACGTAACAATACCTTCAGTCGTTATCATAGTGTTATGATGAAATACGGATTCAGAACAAAACTATTGTGCACTTGTTCTAAACTATTTATTATTATTATTGTTGCTGCTGTAGATTAGTGTTAAAGCTTGGTTGTGGTGTGCTCTACATCTTTGGTACGCATGTAAATATTGTTTAGGAAGATGACAAAACAAAGACTCGTTTGAGACTAGCATTAAACAGTTTCATACATCGTGTTTAATCAGCGCCCCCCCCCCACCCCCGCAGGGTATATGTTTAGTTTGGTCTATTTTCTTGTACCGAGTCACATGTGCACATAGGGTATCCCATACGCAAAGGATCTTTTTTTTTATTAAACAACTATCTACACGAGAATCAAATCGGTACAAGAGAATAGAACAAACTAAAATAAACCTTCGGACTTCACATGATGCTTTAAAAAACCATGAAATCATTCCATCTTAATATAAAACTGTTTTTGTTTTAAATATCCCAAAAAGACGCAAGAGAATCAAATCATCCAATAATCAAGATATCAACACTGAACAAGGTTGAATTTGCCACTAATGGATAACGTGTTCAGCGCCATTATTTGGTTCGAGAATATTTGATTCATATAGATTCATTTGTCAATACCTCATACAACATGACTTGTTGAATCATAGTAAAAAAAACCCTTCTACATACCTGTAGGAAACTGTGCAAACAGTGTGGCCACATGCAATTGTGATGTTAACGATAACGTTTGGCGTGAAGACAGTGGAACTGTTACGGACAAAGACTACTTACCCGTTACCAAAGTTGCATTTGGTGACACTGGAGACGTTAGCGAATCGGGGTATCACACCGTGGGAGCACTGTATTGCGAAGGAGAAGCATCTAGTAAGTATGTGATTGCTGTGTTAAAATGTATATTTTAATGTACGTACTAGGAATTGCACACATCGTGAAACTCATCGATTGCTAAGGCCAGCTGTGTGAGCAAAGAAGAAGCTCCTAACACTATTTATTTATGCAATTCTTCACCCATTTAAGTACCCAGCAGGTCTCTTCTTACTAGTTAGATTTGCCATAACCTATTGTACAGAGATTGTCGATGCAGGTTGGTGAATATTTCTTTGCCTGGTCTCCTGCATACAACCTGAAATACAACTAATACGTGTCAGCCTCGCCAAAGATGGCCTTGAATAACAATAATGATTGAATGAAGCAGTCAAAGAAAACGTAACAAAATACTACAAGACACAGCTTATAACAACTATCGACATTTTTCTCCGTTTGTCATGTTTTGAATAATATAAATCATTGATTGTCATTACTACAATTTTAAATTTTATCTTATTCTATCTTTCACAGACATCATAACTAGTCGCACAGACTTCCATGTGATACCGGACAGTTATATTTACAGCCAAGATGTTGAAACACTGTATAGCAAAACTACTGCCGAATGTGCATCCGAATGCGTATCCAGGACTAGTTTCACGTGCCGTTCGTTTGATTATGATAGTGTTAATAGTAACTGTATCCTTAGTAACTATAATACTATTATGTCCGGTGGTGTTTCAAGTCATGGCAACTACGATTTATATATAAGGAAATGTAAGTATGATTGAATATAGTTTATAAGAGAGAGTTTTTTTTTAAAGTAACTGTTTCCGATAACATGACTACAGAAATCAGGGTCGATAGGTCGGGATTTCATTTCATTTTATTTTTATTGTTTTTTATATTATTGTATCTTTACCGTTTTAATTGTTTTAATAGTTCAAGAATATTGTTTTGACCCAAAACAAACGAAATATCGGTCGGAATACTCTTTTTGTGACAAAGAATTTCTTATCTTTTTTTTGTTAAATGTTTAAAATATGTTTAGGGTCGGCGGCTTAAACTAGAATTGGTTGGGTTATTGGAAACACATAATATTTTTCTTTTTTGAGGATTGCGAAATAAATTTACATACAAAATATTTAATACGTCTATGGATAGCTTATATCAATATTTTGTTTCAAGAATTACAGTTTTAGCATGTGTAAATCTTCGTTTGCCGTTAGCTTAGTTTCCATTGCACTATGTTCAATGTTCTTTATCTGTTTTTTTTACAGTTGATGCGGGTGGTGATCCATTTACTGGTAAGTCATAGATGGTATAAAGTTGACAAGCATGTTTTTGTTTAGTTTAGTTTAGTTTAGTTTACGTTATTTTAGTTTAGCCATAGGGTCTATTGTTTAGTTTAGTTTTGTTTTGTTTTGTTTGTTGCAATACTTTATACAAATTACACGAGTTGGGCTTACGATATGAATTTTATCCACTCTCTCAAAAAGTTCTATCGAAAGTTACCATTTTTTTCAGAAGTGTATGTGCTTTTAGTCATCACATAATTATATCACAGTCTTAAATAGACAGACTATTGCAAATTTTGATGCGCAGAATTCAATGGTTCCTGTTATTACCCAAATAAATGCAAACTTAATGACACTGTTGTTTTGTTTTGTTTTGTCCGTCTACTAGACACAGGTAATTGCAATTCTGGATGGGCAGAGTACGACAGTCATTGTTATTATCCGAATACAAACACAATGACTTGGTTAGATGCCGAGACATGGTGTCAAGGTTATGGAGGTGGGTCACTAGCTTCTATGTTAATTATACTTATTAATTACAAGTAAAACAAAGTCACAACATGAATGATACACTAAAATGGAAATCGATTGATCTATATGCGTGTGTCCGTGTGTTCAATCATGAAATGCTTAATTAACCGACAAGAGCTGATACAGTTACCACTTTCTTAATATCCAATGCATTTTTTCAAAATACTTGCAAGAAAACACAAATATAGAAACAAACAGACAAAGAAGAAAGCTTTCTGTTGATGCAAATTGATCATTGTGTTTTTGGTACATATATAGAAATACCATATTGAGGTTTTCGATATATTGTCCAACTCCTCTTAGATACAGCTATGTTCAGGTATTTGAATACCTTCTTATATATTTGATGTTTACCACACAGGCCACTTGACAACCACCAGCAGTTCCAGCGAATACTCATTCTTAAGGCAGATTTTAAGATGGACCGCATCTGATACAGACAGCTATCTCATTGGTTACAATGACATTGAAAGTGAAGGTGTGGAAAATTCTTTTCGTCAAAAACCGATGTTTTCACTTTGGAATAACACTTAAATCTTCTATAAATTGTAAACTTTGATATTTTATGGTTGCTGTTTCGTTGTGCTTTCTCAATAATTACAAGCCGCAAATAATGTTAGATATATATAAATGTCACCGCATTACATCAACGGTTTTGATATCACCTATTAAAGAGGTTATTTGTCATCTCTATCTCTCCTTCTCCTGGCAATAGAAGCTTTTAAGCAAGCCCCTCAAACAGTTAACCTGATTGGCTGCCATCGACAACTCAAGGACCAATTGGGTGCATTGTCGTGTTTTAATACCGGTTTTCAACATCACAATGACCGTACCTTGTCGATTCTGTGAGTTTCAACATTGAATAATAATTTCTTATTTGACTTACCAGGTACATGGGAAGAGGCCGATGGTACGTCACATTCGTACAGTAATTGGTATAGTAATGAACCTAACGGTGCTGAGTTAGAGAATGCTGTATTGATGTATGCACGTGACTATGATGGTTGGGTTGATGTCAATGTGGAAGCAGAATATCAATTTATATGTAAAGCTGATATTGGTAAGTGTGTTTATAGATATGATTTGAACAAGACCTTTCGCTTAGGCGAAAAATAAATGAATTGAGAAGTAAACGAATAAGAAATCAATGAATAAATCACGTACGGGCTGGCTGACTGACTGACTGACTTACCCATCAACCCACCCACTCACTCACTCACTCACTCACTCACTCAACGTAATCAGTTCTATAGGTGTGATAACATGCCTTCAGAAAAAAAGGCAAACTCTGTTTATTAACATGGTTTCAAATTAAATCAAATCAAATTAAAGTACTTGTGTCAGTTCTTAATTAAGAGTTCTTTCAAATGACAAAAGGAAAGTCCCACAAAAATATAATTGACATGTGTTTCCACTGAGGCGTTCATTCCATTGCACACAGAGGTGAAACTCAATTTAACTGTCGTGTTCCGATATTAATCTTATTATTGTCTAACAACTTTAGCTGGCTGCTCACAAATGCGTCGCCGCTTCTCACTGTACGGTGGATGTTTGACCCTCTTTCTAAATTTAAATCTTAGAAATACTTTATACATACTAGACTACAAGTGTTATGAATTTCTTTTATCAAACTAAAACGTAGAAATTCATAGCAATTCTGTATTAGGGCTTGATACTAATAAGAGCTGGTATTTCATAAAATCTATTGTAGAACGTATAGCAAGAATCAATAATCGACATTTGCGATACTTTTTTCCACACAGGAGCATCAGCTATATCCCAACCCACAGTGAATCCAGCATGTAGCTCAGGATGGGTTTCACTTGATGATAGTTGCTACTATTTCAGTTCATCGACCATGACCTTTGATAACGCTCAGAGTGATTGTAAAAGCAATAATGGTGATTTAGTTATCATTGATAGTGATGCAAAGTGGAATTTTATCAGTCAATATATACGATATCGGTACTATACAAGGAACTATTGGGTTGGATTCACGGATACAGCATCAGAAGGTAAGGTTATAATGGTCATTTTTTCAGGCTGAATAGTGATTTTAACAAAAATGGAAGCCAGTCTGACTAACAATGCTGGATGTTATTGTCTGACTCGTGAAGTCTTACAGACTTACTAATATTGCTACATTGTATTATCTGGCTTCCCAAAAATCTTAGTGCTGTAATATTGCTAAATCTTATCGTCTTATGCTATGGAAGACCGGTTAGGACAGCGACCTGCGCACTGCGAGTTGCAAAACTGCCACCTGCGAGTTGCAAAACTGCTATCCTCACCGGTCTTCCATACGGGTGCACATATAGACATAAATCAAATTAAAGATACGTCGTGTCGCCTGCCCTCACCGGCAAAGTGGTTGACCAATGGGTGATGGCGCCCCGTCACAGTGTACCTTACAGACGAGCTACGTCTTGACTCCACTGGCAAACAGTTACTGCCATACAAACATACTAACACACACTATACACAATACTATAAATGTTATGATGAGAGCCAGACCAATCCTATATTAGCCCTCAAAGTGATTATTAACTGTGTACGGGAAGATCGTCAAACTGCAATAGTGTTATTATTTTCTTCAGGTAACCAACAATATATTCACAGTTAATTGTTAAATTGCCAATAATTATATATTGTATATGTCAATTAGAGTGATATTTTATCTATAAGTAGTAAAGTAATTTAATGCACGCAGTATTGTAAAAAATCATAATTCATTGAGGGCGCTGTTTTTATTTATTTTTATTTTTATTTGGGGTTTATTTATATTGTATGTAGCAGCCTACTGGCTGAATTGCGACAGTGTTACAATCGCTGGTCATTTTAAAACCGGAAATAGAAATATGATATATTAAAATAGTAATAAAACGTAACTTACAATTGGCGACAACAACATCAAAAAAGTGTACTATAAAATGAGTAGTGCAACACGCACAAGACAGTATAAAATGCTTTACAAAAGGACTTTGTGGTAAATTTAAAAGCAATGAAAGCCAGTTTAAACATTGCTCTGATCCTCGTTCCATAATTTGATCATGTATGGGATTGCACTTTTAGCGTACCTTCGAGTGCGCACTCGTGAAACTGACAACATTATGTGAATTACGCAAATCTCGACCATTCTTCCTCTCCTCTTTGATTTGGAAAGCAGTCGTGAAAGTCTTATTTAGACATTTAACAAATTTCAAACATGATTTAGGTGTAGCCAATGCATCTTGCATGACAACCAGTTATAACCCAGCAAATTTACATCAAAAAAGTAAAGTATGAGTCAAAAAGATAATTATTCTAAACTTTAGCAGAATAAATTCTAAATGTAAGATTACGTATGTATCTCAATACGTTATAATATTGTATATCTCTAATACTAATATAATAACATACCTTTTATTCAAAATCAAATTTAGATATTCATATACAGTCACCAATTGTGCAGCGCCCCCTACTGTCCTGGTGTTCAAGCAGTAGGAAACTGGACAACACGGGGTAAACATGTATTGTTCAGCATGGGCCAACTTAACTTCACCATTCTTACATATAGGTCTGGCTAATTTTTACCTCCCGTAAGGGTACGGGAGGTATTAAAAGGGGAATGTCTGTCTGTGTGTTTCTGTCTGTCTGTCTGTCTGTCTGTCTGTTTGTCTGTCTGTCTGTCTGTGTCATCATTTTCTAAAAATCGGCTGGCACAATTGTAATGAAATTTGGGATATACAATCTTTAGGGTTATAGCTAGACCTGATTAGGTTAATCTGATCTGTTAATGTTTAATTAGAGAAATTTGCATATTAATGAAATCAACTAATTTCGCAATATCTTAAGACTGCATACTTCAATTTCAATATAATTTAGTATATTTGTTAAACATAACAACATACATTTGTCCTATAAAATTCGTTGATGTATCTTAGAGCGTTAATGAATAATTTGCATAATTAATTATTTTTGGTAATTAGGCTATATCTTAAGAATACATACTTTAAATTCAACATAATTTAGTACATACATTAACCATAAGAAAACACATATGTCCTATCAAGTTTGTTGATGCACCATACAGTGTTAATGAATAATTTGCATAATTAATGATGATTCGGTAATTAGGCTATATCTTAAGAATACATACTTCAATTCCATTATAATTCAGTACACACGTTAACCATAACAATCGCCTATGTCCTGTAAAGTTTGTTGGTGTACCTTTCAGTGTTAATGAATAATTTGCTTAATTAATGATTCTTGGTAATTAGGCTATATCTTACGACTGCATTAAGTAGTATCATACACTCTTACATACATTAACCTAAGAAAGCACGCTTGTCCAAAAAACAAAGCCTGTTACCATAGTTATTTGCATAATTAGTGATTCCCTTACGGGAGGCATTCAGTTTAAATCTGGTCAATAAAGCCCAATTAGCGCTGATCGGCTTCGAACTCAGACTGCAGTGAACGTCGTAAAAGGCGCAAGAGTTATCAACTCAACCACCAACAACCCTTTAATATATTTCTTTGATTAACAGGTACATGGGTATGGGAAAACGGTGTAGAAGACAGCAGCAATTCTCATTGGATGTCAGGAGCACCTGACAATTCAGGTGGCAGCGAACACTGTGCTCGTCTTGACCAATACAATGGCTACCAGGATGTCAGCTGTTCATCGTCTAACTATTTCATATGTGAAGACAACTTCTGTAAGTTAATCAGCCTGAGACGTTGAAAAGTTAACTTGTAGTATGCGTCTCAGACGTAAACATGAAGACATCTTCACTGTTACCTTGTTCAAGAAAAATTCAGGCCTTGCCGCGTTAACATCAAGAAAAAAATCAGGGGGTAACCATACACATTTTTTAAACTGTGGATAAATGGTATCAAAAATTCAAAAAAGTTTTTTAGAATCCAACATGGCCGCCAAATGCTGTGTTAACTCTATGGGAAAATAAAGATTGACGGCGAACTCTCAAATTCCTATTATAATTTCAAAAGATCCAGGAACCAAGCTTTCATGTGGCAAAATGGAGAGATGTTAAGAAATTGAATTTCCAGGGTCAATATATGCATACCTGATTACATATATCACAGTTTTTATACATCACAGTTTTAATGTCAACTTTGCTGTTGTATCATGTTTGCACTCTTAACAAAACATTCCCAGAAAGAAAGGGTTCCAGAAATTATTGCTCTAGTGTCAGTACTCTATACATTGCATTCACTGTTTCGCTACTGATGCCGTGTCTGTTGACTGACGGCATGATATATAAGTACATTTTTATAATTCAAAAGACCATTTTGTGTATGAAAAATCCCAATTTTAAGCAAGTTTCTTGCAGAATTATGTAATTGAAAATGTGGATTGCGCCTGGACTGGTTTTTCTCATGTATCGCCTATTATTTCTAGTGTTTACCCAAGTTTATTTGATGAAATCATTTTTGTTGTTGAAAGTTTCCGCAAATAAACAATGGGGAAGAGGTGGTGCGTACATGGGGTAGATCAGTCCAGTAGTGTAATAAGAGTTTAAACAGGTTGTCCTAGAAACACATTATCACAAATCAGAGTATAATTTCTACTGAAAAAACGAAGAGGGGTTGTTTGTAAAGCGATGCCGTAAAGAGGTTAGTGTGTTTACGACAATGTCTTACCACAGGGTAAAGGACAAATGATCAATTTTGTACTCGCGATTTTCAGGATTTCTAATATTATTTTCTGTATATTTTATATAAAGTTTTAAAAACTGTTTCCTCTCACTGTTTTTTTTTCTATTTCCTACCTGATACCAATGTCTTATCTGAGTTTATTAGCTTTGCATTAATTAGTAGCTTGCTAGAACAAACTCACTATTTGCCCAAATCAACGCATTATACCGTGAGTGTAAACATTTACTGATACGCCTAATGGTATTACAGAAAATAATATTAGAAATCCGGAAAATCGCGAGTACAAAATTGATCATTTGTCCTTTACCCTGTGGTCTTACCTAAGATTGCTTTAGGAATATCTCTGAGATGGGATGTCTGGTAAAAATATGAATACACCAAACTATGCATATTGGTTTTAAAATTTACAATGGTTTCCTATCATATCACTAGATCTAACAGACTCACCTAACAACGTAGCTGTGTCGGCAGAGAGCAGTATAGTGGCCACAGTCAGCTGGGGAGATATTCTACAACTAGACGGTCAAAATTCTGACATCATCGGATATACGGTATGGAAATTAAAATAACAATACCAGTTACACTCTGAAAGCAATAAATATCTTGACTTTCATTTATAGAGGCCCATAACTTTATTGATGAATTAGTCTGCTGACAAAAACAAGCGTGGTTCATGTTGATGTGCTGATAACAATGTTAAACTTTGGTATAAGCTAGTGAAATTATAGTTTTGCCGTATTTTCTACGACACCAATTCACACTATACTTTACTTGGGTATTAACATCTAGTTCCCCTACGTGACTTGTTTTGAACCAAGTATCAAACGTTTTGGGTGTTTCGTTTCAGCTCAATTACTGGGTAAGAGGTGCACAAAGTTCAACACTGATAACAGAAACAATCTCATCACCGTCTACGTATTCGATAACACTGGAATCATTGGAGCCTGCCACGACCTACGACTTTTACATGACAGCCTACAACAGCATGGGTGATGGACCAACTACTGAAAATTTCAATATCACCACCAATGCACTTGGTAAGATATTTTTATGACATACCACGACTTCATTCGATACAGTCTACGAGAACGAAGGGGGTAGGGTGGGGGAGCGACAGTGGATCACTGAGCAACATGTACCAAAGTCATTGTCACCCAGTTGCGAGTCATTCTGAAAAAATGTCATCTTAAAAGTATATGCCTTACTAGAAGACAAATGGTTATGATATGTATGTGTCTGTTGGTGTGCCATTTGTGGACAGGAAAACCATGAAGCTTGATCACTTGTATCGCATATGTAAGATATGTTATAGCAATATATCATAGTATTATATTGAATTGTTTATGATTTTCTGTCTAGAAATAAGCGGTTCCAAGTATATACTCCGTATCTACCGAAAGACGGCTGGCAAGTATTTATCAGGACATAAGATTGAAACGGTTCAAGTAACTAGTCTCCTTCATTGTGCCAATATGTGTACAGTGACTAGCAACTGTCAATCAATCAACTATAAGGATGATTCGGCAGCGTACAAAGACTGTGATTTAAATGAGGAAGTTAAGGAAGCCTACTTGAATGACGTCAATGATGATGCTGGTTATATCTATGCAGGGGTGTAGCAGCACCAATAAGACATGGCTGAGTATGGACTGTCTGGAATATTCACATATTTAATACAACAGATTTCAGAATATCGTTCATCGGTTCTGTATGATACAACTACGCATAAATCAATAAATAACTTCACATGGTACACTTTGACAGCAAGATCTCAATTTATTGCAATATTGTCTAAATAAAATAAACCTTCGACTAGATATAGACACACGGGCACCAATGTTTTGATGTCTGCATTTAATATTTATACAGTGGCACCTCATCATTTCATTAAGTTTAGACAAAATGTTGCAAGAAATTCATTCAATCTAGGTATCTTAAAAGTCTAGCACGTGTAGTTTTCTTATTAGTTTCTGTGTGATTGTATTAAAAAGAGC